>NW_027423810.1:0-106812 GCF_036562045.2 Rhinolophus sinicus | reverse complement strand
TCAGCTATCCGAGTTTTATTTTGATTTAGACTCCAGATTCTTCAGGATAGCCCAGGATTGAACCCCACAAGAGACCACAGCCATTGCCACTGCTCTCTGACCAAGCCTTCCTTTCCACTCGAAGGAAATATCTATGCTTACAGGTGAAGCAGTGTCAGGTCGAGAACAGAATATTTGCTGTTCTGAGAACTGTGGACTGCAGACACAGATTCGTAGCCCAACTAGTTCCGGCAAAGAGGAAGGAGCCATGGAAGCAGGACCGGCTAAGGTGGCGGTCGCCACCATTGCTCTGGGCCACCTCTCACAACTTACCCTGCCCCCGACCACGCCTATCTGGGCGGATCCCTACAGGAGTAAACAGAACTGCTGAAATATATGGTCTCTGAATCTGCAGCTGGAAGAACTTTGGAACATCAAAAGATCTCCGCATACCCACCGTGACACTGCACCCTGTGACCTAGACAAACTATTAAGAGGAGAAGCCTGTCTCCCAGGGAATCCCCCCATTGTGTGAGAAGCTGGAACAGTACAGAAAAAGATAGCAATACTGTGTAGGAGAAGAAAAATAAGCTGCATTCGGAGAAAAAATAAAACATTCTACCAACAAGTACTGGAAAACAAAACAAAGACAGCTTCCTATAAACCTGTTGCAGAAGCCACTCCTGTAGATGTCTAGGAAGAGAAATAGTAAACCAGTAATCACCATGAATAACCAAACAACAAGAAAACTCAGAAAGAAAGTGAAAAATCTATAGGAAAGTCACTTAAAGATACAGAAATATGTGACTCAAATGACAGATAATTCAAGATTGCAGTTCTGAAAACTAAACGAGATGCAAGAAAACAAAGATAGGCAGTTAAATGAACTCAGAAACACAATCAAAGAACAGCATGAGCATTTTATGAAAAGATTGAAATTTTAAAAAAGAAACAAATCCTCGAACTTTTAAAGAACATTTAAAGAACGATTGGGTCAAAGAAGAAGTTAGAGGAGAGATCAAAACATACATAGAAACAAATGACAATAAAAATACATCCTACCAAAATTTTTGGGATGCAGCGAAAGCAGTTTTAAGAGGGAAATTTATCTCATTACAGGCCTATCTCAAGCAACAAGAAAACTCCCAAATAAATAACCTCATGTTACAACTTAAAGAACTAGAAAAAGAAGAACAAGTAAAACCCAAGGTCAGCAGAAGAACGAAATAACAAAAATTAGACCAGAACTAAATGAAATAGAACAAAAAGGCAATAGAAAAATGTAATGTGACAAAGCGCTGGGTCTTTGAAAAGGTTAACAAAATTGACAAATCCTTGGCTAGACTCACTAATATTAAAAGAGAGAAGACACTAATTAACAAAATCAGAAACGAAAAAGGGGAAGTTATCAAGGACACCACAGAAATACAAAGGATCATCCAAGAATACTATGAAGGACTATATGCCACCAAATTCAACAACCTAGAAGAAAATGACAAGTTCTTAGAAACATACAGCCTTACAAGGCTGAACCATGAAGAACTGGAAAATCTAACCAGACCGATCACCAGTAACCAAATTGAATCAGTCATCCAAAACCTTTCCAAAAGCAAAAGTCCAGGACCAGATGGCTTTACTAGTGAATTCTACCAAACCTTCAAAGAGGATCTAATACCCATCCTGCTCAAACTCTTACAAAAATTTGAAGAAGAGACAGTACTCTCCAACTCATTTTATGAGGTCAACATTACCCTGATACCAAAACCTGGTAAGGACAGCACAAAAAAAGAAAACTACAGACCAATATATCTGATGAATACTGATGCAAAAATCCTAAATAACATTGTAGCAAATCGAATACAACAATGCATTAAAAAGATTATTCATCACGACCAAGTGGGGTTCATCCCCGGGGCACAAGGATGGTTCAACATCCGCAAATCCATCAATGTGATATATCACATACACAAAATAAAGGACTAAAATCATATGATTATATCAATCGATGCAGAAAAAGCATTTGACAAGATACAACATCCATTTATGATTAAAACACTTAATAAAATAGGTATAGAAGGAAAATACCTTAACATAATAAAGGCCATATATGACAAGCCTTCTGCTAATGTCATAATTAATGTTGAAAAACTGAAGCCATTTGCTCTACGTTCAGGAACACAAAAGGGCTGTACCCTATCACCTCTGCTTTTCAACATAGTGTTGGAAGTCCTTGCCAGAGCAATCAGGCAAGAGAAAGAAATAAAATGCATCCAAATTGGTAATGAAGAAGTTAAATTATCACTCTGCAGATGACATGATGCTATATATAGAAAACCCTAAAGACTCTTCCAAAAAGCTATTAGAAACAATCAATGAATACAGTAAAGTTGCTGGCTACAAAATCAACGTACAAAAGTCCACTGCCTTCCTATATACTAACAATGAAATCTCAGAAAAAGAAATACAAAAAACAATTCCTTTTGCAATTACAGCAAAAAGAATAAAATACCTAGGAATAAACTTAACCAAGGATGTGAAAGACCTATATGCTGAAAACTATAAGATATTTTTGAAAGAAATAGAAGAAGACACAAAGAAAGGGAAAGACATTCCATGCTCATGGATTGCAAGAATGAACATGGTTAAAATGGCCATATTACCCAAAGCAATATACGGATTTAATGCAATCCCCATCAAAATCCCACCTGCATATTTTAAAGAAAGAGAACAAAAATCATCAGATTTGTTTGGAACCACAAAAGACCCCGAATAGCCAAAGCAATCTTAAGAAAAAAGAACAATAATGGAGGTATCACACTTCCTGACTTTGGCTTGTACTACAGGGCTACAGTCATCAAAACAGCATGGTATTGGCAGAAAAACAGACACATAGACCAGTGGAATAGAATTGAGAACCCAGAAATAAACCACATAAATATGGACAGATAATTTTTGACAAAGAAGCTAAAAACATACAATGGAGCAAAGGCAGCCTTTTTAATAAATGGTGCTGGGAGAATGGATAGCCACGTGCAAAAGAATGAAACTGGACTGCTGTTTGTCACCATGTACCAAAGTTAATTCAAAATGGGTCAAAGACTTAAGCATAAGACCTGACACAATAAACTGCACAGAAGAAAACATAGGTACTAAACTTATGGACCTTGGGTTCAAAGAGCATTTTGTGAATCTGACTCCAAAGGCAAAGGAAGTAAAAGATAAATAAACGAATGGGACTATGTGAAACTTAAAAGCTTCTGCACAGCAAAAGAAACCATCGACAAAATAAAGAGGCCAACAACTGAATGGGAGAAGATTTTTGCAAACAGTGCCTCCGATAAGGGGCTAGTATCCAGAATATACAAGGAACTCATGCAACTCAACAACAAAAACAAACAACCCAATTGAAAAATGGGTTAGGACTTGAAGAGACATTTCTCCAAAGAGGACATAAAAATGGCAAATAGACATATGAAAAAATGCTCAACATCGCTGATCATCAGAGAAATGCAAATCAAAAGCACAATGAGATATCACCTCACCCCAGTCAGAATGGCTATCATCAAGAAGACAAATAGTAACAAGTGTTTAAGAGGCTTTGGAGAAAACGGAACCCTCATACACTGTTGCTGGGAATGTAGACTGGTGCAGCCGTTATGGAAGGCTGTGGGGAATTTACTCAAAAAATTACGCATATAATTGCCATATGACCTAGCAATCCCTCTCCTGGGTATCTACCCAAAAAATCTGAAAACATTTAGAGATAAAGACACGTGTGCTCCAATGTTCATTGCAGCTTTGTTTACGGTGGCCTAGACCTGGAATGAAACAAAATGTCCTTCGATAGATGAATGGATAAAGAAGTTGTGGTATATGTATACAATGGAATACCATTCGGTGTTAAGAAAAGATGATATAGGAACATTTGTGACAATAGGGATGGATCTTGAGAGTGTAATGCTGAGTGAAATAAGTCAGACAGAAAAAGCAGAGAACCATGTGATTTCACTGATATGTGGTATATAAACCAAAAACAACAAAAGAACAAGACAAACAAATGAGAAACAGAAACTCATAGACACAGACAACGGTTTGGTGGTTGCCAAAGGAAAGGGGGGTAGCGGGTGGGGGGTGGGAGATGAGGGTAAGCGGGATCGAATATATGGTGATGGAAGAACTGACTCTGGGTGATGAACACACAACGGGATTTATAGATGATGTAATACAGAATTGTACACCTGAAATCTATGTAATTTTACTAACAATTGTCACCCCAATAAATTTAATAAATAAATTATTTAAAAAAAAACTATTGTGTATATATCAATGGTTTCATGAGTTTCCCATTCTCAACATACTTAACAAATACGGAAATTTTTTCCACGGTAGCTATAATATTGTATGTATGCAGCAGAGTCATACCAGTGTTTCAGTTCTTCCACATTGTAATGTCAACAAACATGTGATCTTTTCTCTTTGGTTGATAATAGCATTCTTGAAGGAGTAGCATGTTTTCTCATCGTGCTTTCAATTTTCCCTCTCTGACTGATAAACTGACCAATATTCATGGCAAAATGCTATAGATTGTGTGGCTTCAATAACAGGTGTATATTTCTCACCGTCCTGAAAGTCCAATGTGAAGTTGCCAGAATGTTGCATTCTCAGGAGAGCCTGTCAACAGTTAACTGCTCAGTAGGGTCTGATGAGGGTGTCAAGAGGAAGGAACAGCCTGAGAAGAGCCACAGAGCTCTCTCCAAACAGACTCACACACTGTTGTCTGCCTAGCACAGTAGCTGTGATCCATGTCCAGGAGCCACCTGGCCAATGAAATTCCAGGATGCTCATGTGTCCCAAAAGGAGGACTGTGACATCATCATCATCTCTCCTGAAGGCTGCAGCTACATAGATGCCTTGGACCATTTGCTACACAGAGACTTACCCAGGACAGCCCTTCCTCTTGGAGACTTGAGTGTGACTTCCCCATTCTCTGTGATCCATAGTGCCATCTTTCTCATACTACAGAGGCCCTTTGGACCAGCTGTTTTGACTTGTCAGGAATCACCTTGCCACTTCAAAGAGGAGCAATAACTTACATGCAGTTTGTGTGAGCCCTGGCTCCAAAATGTGCCCCATCAAAGAGTGTGATCAGATGAATGTGAGCTCCACATAGAAGCAGATCATATTCTCTAGTCTCTAATGGTGATTTTCAACAAGAACAACTTATCATACATAGCAATTTGGAGTCTCAGGTTCCTGATTGTTCACATCATTTGCTGAGTAGTGTCAATAGTGTTTTGGTACATGGAGAGGAAGGATACAAATCTGTATGTTGTTCTGTTAGTTATGACAGGCAGGATGTGCTCCATGGGTCTTACATCTGAATTCCCCGATGCATAGTTATCAACTGACTGATTACAGAGGGTTGGATGTCATTCACTAGAGTTCAGTTTTGCCAGGAATTATCTAAAATGAAAAGAAGGTCCACTTTCTTTGTGTGTGGGCTCAGTAGCTGGCTCAGTATGCGATGTAGTTCTCCATATTGTTCTTGTTGAAGGCACTGAATTTCTCCGGGGAAGACACTCTCAGGCACCCCATAGCCAGTGATGTAACAAAGAATTGGAACTCATGATAGATTTTCTGATCACACATGGAGACACACAACCAAAATATACAGATATGAGTAAAAGGGTGAAACTTGGAAATGTTTTCTCAATTATGAAGATCAGAGTAGTAAAAAAAATCACACAACATGTGAAAAATGTAAAAGATGAAACAGAAAGGCATGCCTTAGGAGGCCCTCAGTAACATGGAAAAGAAAGGGAGAGACACAGCAGATCCATAGCAATCCGAGATTTTGTGCTCTATATACACAATGGAATACTATTCGGCAGTAAGAAAAGATGATATAGGAACATTTGTGACAACATGGATGGATCTTGAGAGAGTAATGCTGAGCGAAATAAATCAGACAGAAAAAGCAGAGAACCATGTGATTTCACTGATATGTGGTATATAAGCCAAAAACAACAAAAGAACATGACAAACAAATGAGAAACAGAAACTCATAGACACAGACAATAGTTTAGTGGTTGCCAGAGGGTAAGGGGTTGGGGGGTAGGGGGTGAGAGGTGGGAGATGAGGGTAAGGGGGATAATATATATGGTGATGGAAGGAGAACTGAGTCTGGGTGGTGAACTCACAATGGGATTTATAGATGATGTAATACAGAATTGTACACCTGAAATCTATGTAATTTTACTAACAATTGTCACCCCAATAAAAATAATAAAAAAAAAAAAACATGGGCAGAGGACCCAAATAGACAGTCCTCCAAGAAAAACATACAAAGGGCCAATATACATATACAAAAATAATAAACAACACTAATCATCAGAGAAATACAAATAAAAAAACACAGTGGCATAATACCTCGCACTAGTTAGAATGACTGGCATCAATAAGACAAAGAATAACAAATGCTGGAGAGGCTAGGGAGAAAAAGGAACCCTCATACACTGTTGGTTGGAATGTAGATTCGTTCAGCTGCAATGGAAGGCAGTGCTGAGTTTCCTGAAAAAAATTAAGAATAGAATAACCATATGAACCAGCAATTCCTCTCCTGGGCATGTAACCAAAAAACCTGAAAGTATTTATCGGTAAAGATATATGTGCTCTGATGTTCATTGTAGTTTTCTTACAGTGGCGAAGATATGGAAAGAACAAAAGTGGTCTTCAATTGATGCTTGGATAAAGAAGATGTGGTATATATACACAGTGGAAACTATTCTCATAAGAAATTTGAAATTGTGCCATTTCCACAAATATAGATGGATTCTGAGATTATAATGCTAAGTGAATAAGACAGACAGAAATAGTTGAGAACCATATGATTTCCCTGACATGTGGTATATAGAACTGAAAACAACAAAGGAACAAGAGACATAAACTGAGAAACAAAAACTCATAGACACAGACAATAGTTTAGTGGTTACCACAGGGTAAGTGGGGTGGGGAGTGGGAGATGAGGGTTAGGGGGATCATATATATGGTGATGGAAGGAGAACTGAGTCTGGGTGGTGAACTCACAATGGGATTTATAGATGATGTAATACAGAATTGTACACCTGAAATCTATGTAATTTTACTAACAATTGTCACCCTTATAAATTAAAAAATAATAATGCATGTATACGTAAGTGCACATGCCATACATATCCATATGTGTACATACATACACATGCTATTGATGTGTACACTCATGCATCAGTGACACACACGTGAGCATATATTGGCCCATTTCCAGGTGTTCTTCCTTAGGTCATGGATTGACTAGAATCTGGTGGAAAACCTGTTGAATCCAGACAGGGCTCTATTCTTGTACAAACAATGGCACACTAAATGGTCATCTAGACCTCATGACTATGCCTAAGCCTCTCACTAACTCAACCAGAGACCTCCATCTGAGGCAATCTCAGAAATGTGTTGTGCTAGAATTTATTTCCCCTAAGTGGGACAAGTAACTCCAGGATTTGACACTAGCTGTCAAACTACTCAATCAGGTAACTTCAAGAAGCTGTCAACATCCTTAATTTGCTCCACTGCTGATGTCACTGAGCCCCATTTGGGGACACTGGTCATCTGCTCATGCTGGATCAGCTATCATCCTCTCTTTCAGGAATCTCTGCAACAGACATCCCAGAATTCACAGTGAACTTCCTGTTCAGATACAAGTGGAATTCTCAAAACGACTGTGCAGAATTAGTCCATAAACAATAAATAAGGATGCCTTTATAGGCACCAGGCCCATGGGAGGGTAATATAAGGATGAGGAGCTATTGTCCCGTGTATCAGATCCTGTGATTTCCTGACCCCCTTTGCATCCAAGAATGCCCCAAGAGAGTATGTAAAGTTTTCTCACGGACTTCTAAGCAAAAAACAGTGTTATTTCTCGGCGCCTAACAATTGTTATTCCTGCGGGTCCTGACATCCATTCCTACTGAAAGCAAAGATTTCACTCTCATTGATTTATGCAGTGCATTTTTACTATTCCAGTTGAAAGGGCCAGCCAATGCCTGTTCATCTTTGACTCAGTATAAAACCTAATAAACCTTGACAGCAATGCCTCAGGGCTCCTCAGGTATTCATTCAGCCCGTTCACACATCTTCAGAGTTCACTGGGGGACATACACCTTCCTGCCAGCCCTGATGTGACATAATTCATGCATGATTACCTTCTGTGCACTCCTTCTCCATGTTCCTCACAGCAGTAAAACAGCTACCTGTTGAAGGACTTGTTCTTAAATGGGTCAGTGTCCAAAATAAATCAGATTGCTCACAGTTGCCTTTGATGCCCCCTACCGGGAACAAGAACAGTATTGGAATTCACAAGACCTTCTTGACCTCCTTAATTTCCCCAAACTGAAAAACTCAGTGCCAGTTACAAGGTTTCCTACTGACAGTTGCCTACTGTAGAAGTTAGAATGCAGTGATTTCTTGCATGGCCCAGCACTGATATGCTTAGCCTTTGGGACCCAGAAGAATATCTCCAAGACCGTCTTCACTGGACATTTTAATGATCAACTTCCTACTCTGTGTCATGTGCAGAGGAAGGGAGTGCCCTGAGAATACCTACCACACACTATGGAGGTCCACAATGACCCCAGCCATTCAGGCCATTAGCTAAACTGAGGAACAAGGAAGCCACCCTTACCTCAGAGACATTCCTGCCACTGTCATTTGGGGGAAGAGCAGTGAAAAATAATCACAGTGTTCTTTGCATCCTTGTACAGTGTACAATAAGAGCTTTCCTAAAGTTATCACCATGCTCACCCATTTGAAGTTAATGGTCCCCTTGCCTGAAATCCTGTCGCCTACTGCATTTTTCAAATTAATATCCTGGATGTTTATATCTTGCCCCTGTCCTCCAGTGACAAAAGCCCTCTTGACCTATTAGAGCTGAATGATGACCAATAGAGTCCATATAATATGTACGGCATGTAGACAACCTGATCTAGAATTTTCTGATCAATGTGTATTTTCATGGTTCAATGATGGCTCCCATTTACACATTCACCACGTTACATACTTTGCTCAGTATTCTCTTGTAACTCCTAAAACCCCATCATGACAATGCCGTTAACTTCAATCCTTCCCAAAGAAACTGATTCCCAGACTTCTGTCATGCTCTAAAGGGATCTTCAACAGAAATTAATATATAAAAAAGATGGAGAATGCACCGAATTGACCAGAGTGGGGAAAAAATTGGAAATCTAATGATTGGAAATCTTCACTTCTGGAAAGACCAGTGGGTCTTCTTTGGAAAGGATTTGTCAGAAAGGTTTACCCCTACCTAAGACCCCCTCTCCCACTCTGTAGGGTGCTAGGAACCTAACAATTCAGCCAGGGGTTTCATCAAGTCTCTGCGGCTGGGATGCTTTTACACCACTTACATAATGCATAACACAGAGTTGTCTGAATATGCGAAGGGCACTATTGAATGTCTTGAACTAAAACGACAGCAGTCAGTATTTTCCCTGCCAAAACATAAAACACAAAGTTCATTCATTTGGGAAGAGTAGGCATTGCCCTTGTGCACTGTTAACTATGGTAAAGCCGTAAACAAAGCAGAGGAATGATATAGCTTAGTGGACAAGGGTGTTGTAAGGGTAACTTACAAAGAGTCAATCGGAGGAAGCTGAGAGTTCAGATGTGAGGGAAATTTCACTGTATGAGTTGTGAATGGCTCCCACGGCACAGCTGTTGCCATACAGGGAGAAACAATCAAGGTATTCCTCCCTGTGAGCTTTCAATAGAAACATGTTTACTTTGATGGGGTTATGGCACTAGGGCAAGGTCCATGTGGACTAGGTGGTCCCAAAGGCCAGGAAATATAAAAACCTGGTCTTGATCAGCCATTCTTGAGAGAAAGGTCTTCATCCACCGGGGGTGGGGAGTGGGAAAGTTCATAATTGAAAACCTAATTGAAAGAAAGAGAGAAGGCATCCAGATAGGAGAGCTCCACCAGAGCAAACCTTGGTGTCAATTGCAGGAAGGATTGTGAGTTACAACCCCCAACATAACCATCCACTGAAATGAACCATCAGTGTGAGAAACCGACATGAAGAGATGTGCTGCATCTGCTAGAAAATATGTCAACAGTCCATAAATTCAGACAGCAAGAAACTGTCATGTCTGTGAACTCTAGCTGTTTTCTTATAGACTTTCATTCTCAGAAACCTCTCCCAAGCTCTCCATTCTCGCCATAAAATGATGTGCTTCTCCTGTTCCTGGGACTTGCTCAAGGCTTTCTTGTACCATGCGCGTCCCAAAATGTGATTCCTTCTTCTTCTCAGATCAGGAGAACCAGTATTTCCTGGTATAATGGGGAACATCTGAACACCCTCAGACATGTTTGCCTTGGGGACACTGGATCTAGCAAAAGAGAGGAACGTGTGGGTGGCAGGGGTTGGCTGAAGTGCCCCTCCTCCTTTTCGGGCAGTCAGTCCTATGGGTGGTCCCTATACACGTGTTACAAGGCAGCAGTCACCCACTGGGCAGGGATCCACCTGAGAGACTGCCACTTCCCGGGTGAGGCTCAAAACACAAGCTCTGTCTATGCTCCATGTCTTTCTACAAGCATCATGCACAGGAGGTTGAGAAGGGTGCAAAAAAGAACCATAGTTTTGGCTGTCCTGTGCCTAGACACTTTACGTGCACGGTCGTTCACTGAGGAGGGACTCTCTCACTGCTGTGTACATGAGAAACATATTGTCCTATGGCTGTTATTTAACATTTGAGCTGTCCTCCTGATAGGGGGTCTGGGGAAATGGCTTCAGCACTCTTAAAATCAAGAACACTTACAATGGTGTCAACGGAGGACATGGGACATATGGATGTGTGAGCTGTCTATTGCCCAGTAAGCAACTTAACACCCTGCTTCCTTCACCTCTGACTGTGTGTTTTGGTCCTAAAATGGCACCATAGAAAAACTACGGATGTTCACGTGAGCCATCCATACTGAAAGGAGGATCCTGGATTTACACGGTTCCCCTGCCAACAGATACTATCACTTGTAGGCCCTGACCCAAAGAAAAGCCCCATCACTGTGGTGTCCACACGTGCCTTGGCCACCCTCTCCCACATTATCACTATGCACCATTTCACCCGATTCCTAAATCTTACTTTTAACCCTGGCCAGACAGGCTGTCATCTTGGAAAATGTGGGGGTGTCCCATTACTAAAGGGGGGCACTCTGATCAACCGTGAAATGGACATTGAGATTCACCCCTCATTGCATGCTGTCCGTGAGTGCAATGACATGAACAGGGAGCATAATCGGAGAACCATCGTCTGACAATATTGACCACCGGATATGTAACTGCTTCCCTGCTCAACCATTCCCACTCCTTCAATGTTCTTATTTCCCATTAGGAAAATGCTATACCCGATTACTGACCTTTCTCTTCTTTCTGCTATCATACCTAGTCCCACCACACAGGAAGAATCGTGTATTCTGAAGCAATCCCAAAAGATATCTTGCCCCTCATTACAACTTGCAAGCCCGTATTCCCCCTCGCCTAAGGGTTGGTAATGCCTAGGCAGTGGGTTAAACAGCATAAAGTGAGTTTGGTTTTCCTTGACTCAGCACATTCACATGTGAAAACAAATCACAGACATGCACACTGGATGCTGTTTTTTTCTCCTTCCGTATTCTCCAGACTTATGGATATCTCGGGTTCTACAGGTCTCACACCCAGAAGACTCATTCATTTCCTGTGCATGAAAACAATGTTGTTTAAAACCTGTCTCCATCTGAAACAGGTTCTTAATTTTCCCACTATTTTTGGTAAGGTGGAATATCTGTCATAATTTTGTAAGATCTGTCATTTCCCATGGACACAAACATGACGGTGCAAGCACGCCCACACTCATACCAACACACACACACACACATACACACACACATGAATATTTATCTTCCCTATCTATAAAATAACAGATATTTTTAATTGTCAAGGCTCTGACCAGAAACAGTGGTCAGGTCCTTTTCAGTGATGAATTAAATTTCCCTCTCGCATGGTGCAATTCATCCCCCCCATTATCTCTCTATCTTGACTGGCCAGAATTCTCGCTATCACTGTGGGAGGCAAAAGAGACCCCTAAGGATGTTCTCAGCAGCTATGATGAAGCAAAATGAAAATCTGGACCTCACAGGGCGAACTCACTCATGAAGAGGATTACCGAACCTTGTGTAATGGGTGGTAGGAAGAACATGTTGCCAGCCATACTGTCATTAGGTGGTAGGGGGCCTGAGAGTGGGGTAGATGGCCAGGACATGAGAGGACCGAGGAGGGGAGTTAACGAGTGACCACTGATTCTGAGTGACTCTGCACATTCTCACTGCTTCATCCACCATAAGTTTCCCTAGTCAGAACGAAATGTGCCCTGCAGTTATGCAGACTCCCTATGTCATCCTGCTGCCCTCCTGACCTGCTGGCACTGGTTGCATTCCTTTGAGTCTCAGTTTTTGCACCAGAGATATAAATGCCGCAGATTCCTGACAGCACATGTTTGCCTGCCCCACCCCAGGCTTGACACCTGTCTACCTATGAGATTCCTCCTGTGGTTCCTTGCTCTTCACATAGCACTGCAGGCTTTTAGGCCACAGGTCCCTACTGATGGTCTGGCAATGGAAATGGGGAACATCAGGACAGGGTAGGACTCAGGTCCCAATCTAAGGAACACAGACACCCACTAAAGTTCTTTTGGTTATGGCCTGGGAGACCCCAGGTCAGCCATCCTGCCAGATTTGGCAAAGTAGTAGTCAGAGAACCAGTTGAAAAAGTTAGGGCTGCTGTCTACATTCCTGCAGCAATCGGCTTCACATGCATAGTTCAGGTACCAATGAATTGAGATGGCATGAGACGTCTTATAACCTGCAGGAAGAGAAGTATATGAAAAGGGGCTGGATCACATTCCGAATTTCACACACTGTATGTGGACCCAATCTTGGCAGTCTCCTCTTTCCCGTGACATGGAGGACATACTCCTTCACAATCATCTTATTGTGGAAGCAGGGGTTGTTCCAAAAGAACAAGGTGATATTGCAGAAATCACAGCGATGTCTGAATTAATGGATCTGCCAGGAAAATGTGGATGAGAAGGCCCTAGAGCTGGGCTTCTCAATTTAACTGCCATTAACCAATAGGCAGGGCACATGCACAAGGTGCACACAAGACTGGAGCAAAATCTGCTGGAAGGATGCAGGAGCCATACTCAGTCAGCTGGCACACATCTGCACCAATCAGAAAGAAGACCTGGGGACATGGGACCCCAGACCTTCCTGCCTAAGGACCATCTATTGAGCTTCCCCTATTTCTCCTGCTTCTTGGCCAAGTTTCTGCCCTAGGCCCACCACAAGAACCTCTCATGTTGTGCAGTCCTGCTCTCTCCAAGGACCATACTGAAGAAAGTTCACTGAAGCTGGCATCATGGTGTTTTCCTGGACATGCCTGACAGCTGCTGGGACACTAGGTACTAGTCCAGACTTCCCACTACCAAATCACAATTTTGGAGTACTTGTCACATTGATCCACAGGGACCTCTAAGGAAATAGCCCAATGAGTTCCCTGATATAGGCATATGTGAGGACCAAGATGCAGACACTGGTAGGACTTTACCTGTAGGGGGCTGTAGACTTAACATTTGCAGAGTTGACCTTCTGTATTCAAGTGGAAATAAGCCCCTCATTCTGTCTGCGTGTTTCTCTCTGTCTCTCTGTCTCTCTGTCTCTCTCTCTGTCTCTCTCTCTCTCTGTCTCTCCCTTTCCTCTCCCAGCTCCTAGTTCCTCTGTCTCTCCCTCTTTCCAGCTCCCTGTGCTTATTTCCTTCTCTTTCTTCCTCCCTGTCTTTGTGTTGCTCACTCACCCATGTTCTCAAACTCAGGTTTTCTGTGAGGTCCAGCAAGGCCGAGGTGTTGAAAATAAAGCACATACTAGAGTGTCTTGTGCACCCACCACTCAATTGCCCTAAAAGAACATGAGTCAGTGTGGTTACACCTTTGTTAGCTATTTCTCACATCGGTCATGCCAGGATACCTGCTTTCCTTTCAACAACAGATTCTATGAGCCCTGAAAAATGTCCCTCCAGCTGGGCCATGTCACTTCACAAAGCTTAGAGACTCGAGCTAGCATTACACTGACACAATTGCCTCCTTGTCTTGGTGAACACTGAGCCCATTGCTTCGAAGAGCGGAAGGAATGAGCTGTGCTGCTTACTGGTCAGCAGCTCAGAAAGATACACACCTTCCCCGTTACAGTCAGAGTTGGTGGAATTGTTCCACAACACAATCTCTAAGGGCAAGTGGTTCCTGCTGTTGTGCAGAGTGCACAGCAGAATGCTCCACAGCCAACCCCATCTTTCCAGTCCTGTTGACCATGACAGAGAATAAACTGAGGAGTATGTTTCCATAACGCTCACCTGACAATGTTGTGACTGAAGAAATGAATATTGTCCTCTGGATTAAACATCTCCAACATCTCCCCAAGGCGTTTTTGTCTTACACATGTAACCACATGGGAAAGGTTTCTTATTTGCCTGACAATAACGTAAACAAATGTGTATGATATGGGGTTTCTTTCACTCTTGCATATTCTGATTGGGACCATTTGGTCTACAGTGTGTACAGCATTTGTCTGCCAACACAGATGTTTTATTCTCTCTGTTCAATCCCAAGAGAGATGCAAAGACATTGCCCATATATTGCATTGCATAAGTAACACTGTTGGTCAGAACTCTGCCTTCTGGTAGTTCACAATAGCAGAAAGTTCAGATGCTTTTTTATGATAGGTACCACATTTCAGTGTACACATACACATACATACATGAATATGCACACCATAGATTTCATATTCATATGTCCTATCATACACACACACACACACACACAAACACATATAGCAACACATATACATATATACTGTTCTTATATCCATACATATATGCTACTTACCTCCTTACATGCAAGGCTACATTTGGACATATTAGGTATTATTTTCTATGACAGTGGCAATGTTATGTGCTAACATGTTTCGTAACTCTGTATCTAACAGGTCAAGCCACAGTGAAGGATGACAAATTCCATTTCTCCCCCCATTACATTATCAAGACATGATGGGAAAACCAGGATTGCTCTGGTGTGGGAGGAACAGTGGATTGGACCCAGGACGGAGATGTAGGGACTGGAAAGAGGTAACAATGGGAGCCTGGCATGTGTATAGCAGTGTTCTCCTAACGACATGTTCCCCTTGACAAATTCAGCCTCAGACATTCACGGAGTGATCTTTCACATTTGTTCTCTCAGCGAATCCATTTGGAAACGTAAAATAGAATTGTGCAGAGATTTCTTTGTGTCCATCTCTCTCTTAATTCAGACTCATAGTCCTTCCACTGACCCTGCAGATCTTTTTAGCCAGGTCTTTACACCCTATTTTTTTAATAAATGTATTGGGGTGACAATTGTTAGTAAATTACATTGATCTCAGGTGTACAATTCTGTATTACATCATCTATAAATTCCATTGTGTGTTCAGCACCCAGACTCAGTTCTCATTCCATCACCATATATTTGATCCCCCTTACCCTCATCTCTAACCCCCAACCCCCCTTACACTCTGGTAACCACTAAACTATTGTCTGTGTCTATGAGTTTCTGTTTCTCATTTGTTTGTCATGTTCTTTTGTTGTTTTTGGTTTATATACCACATATCAGTGAAATCACATGGTTCTCTGCTTTTTCTGTCTGACTTCTTTCGCTCAGCATTACACTCTCAAGATCCATCCATGTTGTCTCAAAAAACCCTATATCATATTTTCTTACCGCCAAATAGAATTCCATTGTGTATATATACCAGAACTTTTTTATCCATTCATCTATCGAAGGACATTTTGGTTGTTTCCATGTCTTGGCCACCGTAAACAAAGATGCAATGAATATTCGAGCACATGAATCTTTATGTATACATATTTCCGGATTTTTTGGGTAGATACCCAGGAGAGAGATTGCTGGGTCATATAGTAATTCTTTTCGTAATCTTTTGAGGAACCTCCACACTGCCTTCCATAGCGGCTGCACCAGTCTGCATTCCCACCAACAGTGTATGAGGGTTCCTTTTTCTCCACAGCCTCTCCAACACTTGTTACTATTTGTCTTGTTGATGAGAGCCATCCTGCCTGGGTGAGGTGATATCTCATTGTGGTTTTATTTGCATTTCTCTGGTGATTAGTGATGTTGAGCGTTTTTCCATATGTCTATTTGCCATTTGTATGTCTCTTTGGAGAAATGTCTCTCCAGATCCTCTATCCGTTTTTCAGTTGTGTTGTTTGTTTTTTCTTGTTGAGTTTCATGAGTTCCTTGTATATTTTGGATATTAGCCCCTTATCGGAGGCACTGTTTGCAATAAATCTTCTCCCATTCAGTGGGTGGCCTCTTTAATTTGTCGATGGTTTATTTTGCTGTGCAGAAGCTTTTAAGTTTCATATCGTCCCATTCGTTTATTTTTACTTTTACTTCCATTGCCTTTGGAATCAAATTCAAAAATGCTCTTTGAAACCAAGGTCCAAAACATCAGTACCTATGTTTTCTTCTATGAAGTTTATTGTGTCAGGTCTAATGCTTAAGTCTTTGATACATTTTGAATTAATTTTGGTACATGGTGACAAATAGCAGTCCAGTTTCATTCTTTTGCACGTGGTTATTCAATTTTTCCAGGACCATTTATTGAAGAGGTTATCTTTCCTCCATTGTATGTTTTTAACTTCTTTGTCAAAAATTATCTGTCCTTATTTATGTGGTTTTATTTCTGGGTTCTCAATCGTATTCCATTGGTTTATGTGTCTGTTTTTTCTGCCATTACCATGCTGTTTTGATGATTGTAGCCCTGTAGTACAAACTAAAGTCAGGAAGTGTGATACCTCCATTATCGTTCTTTTTTCTTAATTGCTTTGGCTATTCGGGGTCTTTTGTGGATCCAAACAAATCTGATGATTTTTTCTTCTATTTCTTTAAAAAATGCCATTGGGATTTTGATGGGGATTGCATTGAATCTGTATATTGCTTTGGGTAATATGGCCATGTTATCTATGTTGATTCTTCCAATCCAAGAGCACGGAATGTCTTTCCATTTCTTTGTGTCTCCTTCAATTTCTTTCAAAAATGTCTTATAGTTTTCAGCATATAGGTTTTTCACATCCTTGGTTAAGTTTATTCCTTGCTATTTTATTCTTTTTGCTGCAATTGCAAAAGGAATTGTTTTTTTGTATTTCTTTTTCTGAGATTTCATTGTTAGTATATAGGAAAAGAATGGACTTTTGTATGTTGATTTTTTAGCCAGCAACTTCACTGCATTCCTTGATTGTTTCTAATAGCTTTTGGTGGAGTCTTTAGGGTTTTCTATATATAGCACTATATCATCTGCAAAGAGTGATAATTTAACTTTTTCATTCCCAATTTGGATGCCATTTATTTCTTTATCTAGCCTGATTACTCTGGCAAGGACTTCCAACACTATGTTGAAAACCCGAGGGTGATAGGGGACAGCCCTGTCATATTCCTGAACATAGAGCAAAGGGCTTAAGTTTTTCACCATTAATTATGAGGTTAGCAGAGGGATTGTCATATATGGCCATTATTATGTTAAGGTATTTTCCTTCTATACCTATTTTATTAATTGTTTAATCATAAATGGATGTTGTATTTCGTCAAACGCTTTTTCTGCATCAATTGATATGTTCATATGATTTTTGTCCTTTATCGTGTTTATGTGATGTATCACATTGATGGATTTGCAGATGTTCTACCATCCTTGTGCCGCGTGGATGAACCCCACTTGGTCGTGAAGAATAATCTTCTTAATGCATTGTTGTATTCAATTTGATAGCATTTTATTTAGGATTTTTGCATCAGTATTCATCAGAGATATTGATCTGTAGCTTTCCTTTTTTGTGTTGTCCTTACCAGGTTTTGGTATCAGGGTAATGTTGGCCTCATAAAATGAGTTAGGGAATACTGTCTCATCTTCAATTTTTTGGAAGAGTTTGAGCAGGATTGGTATTAGATCCTCTTTGAAGGTTTGGTAGAATTCACAAGTGAAGCACTCCGGTCCCAGACTTTTGCTTTTGGGAAGGTTTTGGATGACTGATTCCAGTTTAGATTTTCCAGTTCTTCATGGATCAGCCTTGGAAGGATATATGTTTTTAAGAACTTGCCCATTTCTTCTAGGTTATTGAATTTGGTGGCATATAGTCCTTCATAGTATTCTTGGATGATCGTTTGTATTTCTAGGCGTCCATGATAACTTCCCCTTTTAATTTTCTGATTTTGTTAATTAGTGTCTTCTCTCTTTTTATCTTAGTGAGTCTAGCCAAGGGTTTGTCAATTTTGTTAATCTTTGAAATGAAGCAGCTCGTTGTCACATTAATTTTTTCTATTGTCTTTTTCTTCTCTATTTCATTTAGTTCTGCTCTGATTTTTGCTATTTCCTTTCTTCTGGTGGCCTTTGGTTTCACTTGTATTTTTTGTTTGTTTGTTTGGTTTTGTTTATGTTGTAACATGAGGTTATTTATTGGGGTTTTTTCTTGTTTCTTGAGATAAGCTGCAATGATATAAATTTCCCTCTTAAAACTGCTTTCACTCCATCCAAAAAATTTTGGTAGGATGTTTTTTCATGTCATTTGTTTCTATGTATCTTTTGATCTCTCCTCTAATTTCTTCTTTGACCCAATCATTCCTTAAAAGTATGTTGTTTAATCTCCATGTATTTGTGTTCTTTCCTGCTTTCTTTTTGCAGTTGATATCCAATTTCAAAGCATTGTGATCAGAGAATATGCTTGGTATGATTTCAATCTTCTTAAATTTGCTGAGGCTGATTTTATGTCACCATATATGGTCTATCCTTGAGAATGTTCCGTGTACTCTAGAAAAGCATGTATAGTCTGATATTTTAGGATGAAGTGCTCTATAAATGTCAACTATGTCCATTTCATCTAATATGTCATTTAGGGCTGCTATTTCTTTATTTATTTTCTGTTTGGATGATCTATCCATAGCTGTCAATGATGTATTTAAGTCCCCTAGTATAATTGTGTTTTGGTCAATTTCTCCCTTTAGTTCTTTTAGTAGTTGCTGGTATATTTCGGTGCTCCCTGATTGGGGTCATAAATATTGATGCCTGTTATGTCTTCTTGTTGTACAGTCCCCTTCACCATTATGAAATGTCCATCTTTGTCTTTGTTATCTTTTTCAACTTGAAGTGTGTTTCATCTGATATCATTATGACTACACCTTATTTTCTCTGGGTACCATTTGCTTGGAGTGCCAATTTCCACCTTTCACTTTGAGTCTATGCTTGTCCTTGTAGCTGAGATGTGTCTCTTGGAGACAGCATATGGTTGGGTTTAGTTTTTTGATCCAATCTGCTACTCTGTGCCTTTTTATTGGTGAGTTCAGTCCATTTACATTTAGGGTGATTATTGATATGTGAGGATTTCCTGTCATTCTATCTTAGTTTTCTGGTAAGGCTGTGTCTCCATTGTTTCTTTGCCTTTTTGTTGTTGTCTATTATTTCTGTGTGGTGGTATTCTATGATGTTTCCCTCTGTTTCTTCTTTTATTTCAGTATATATTTCAGTTCTGGATTTTTTTTTGAGTGGTTACCCTTAAGTTTATGTAAAAGAAAGTTTGATATTTAGAGTATTCCATTTTCTTCAGCACGCTTACTTTCTCCATTCCCATATTCCGGTTCAGGCCTTTACTCTCCCCTTTTTTATGTTTTGGTTGCCACAAATTGTCCCTGTTGATGGTGGTCGAATAGCCTCCTTTAGTATTTCTTGTAGTGCAGGTCGTGTATTAGAAAATTCCCTCAGCTTCTGTATGTCTGGAAAGGTCTTTATTCCTCCTTCATATCTAAAGGATATCTTTGCTGGATATATTATTCTTGGCTCATAATTTCTCTCTTTCAATAGTTTGAATATTTGGTTCCACTCCCTCCTGGCTTGTAGAGTTTCTGCTGAAAAATCTGATGATAATCTAATGGGTTTTCCTTTGTAAGTTTCCGTCTTCTTTTTTCCGGCTGCCTTGAGGATCTTTGTTTGTCATTGATTTTAGAAAGCTTCAATACAATGTGCCTTGGAGAAGGTCTATTGGGATTGAGGTAATTAGGTGTTCTATTTGCCTCCTGGATTCAAGGGTCCACTTCTGTCCACAGGTTTGGGAAGTTCTCATCGACAATTTGTTTGAATATATTCTCTGTTCCCTTCTCTCTTTCTTCTCCTTCTGGTATGCCCATTATTCTTATATTGCTCTTTCTGATGGAGTCAGAAAGTTCTTGTAGACTTCTTTCATTTCTTTTAAGTCTCAAGTCTCTTTCTTCTTCCATCTGTGTCATTTCCAGATTTCTATCTTTGATGTCACTGATTCTTTCCTCCATCTGGTCAACTCTACTACCTAAGCTGGTTATTTCATTCTTAATTTCTTCTATTGAGTTCTTAATCTTCACAAATTCTATTTGGTTCTTTTTTAAAATTTCAATCTCTTTCGTAAAATGCTCATGCTGTTCTTTGATTGTGTTTCTGAGGTCATTTAACTGCCTATCTGTGTTTTCTTGCATCTCGTTGAGTTTTTTCAGAACTGCAATCTTGAATTCTCTGTAATTTTAGTCACATATTTCTGTATCTTTAAGTGCCTTTTCTGAAGACTTTTCACTTTCTTTCTGAGCAATCTTGTTGCCTTCATTATTCATGGCAATTACTGATTTACTATTTCTCTTGCTAGACATCTACAGGAGTGGCTTCTGCACAGGTTGTTAGGAAGAGGTCTTTCTTTTGTTTTCCAGTACTTATTGGTAGAATGTTTTATTTTTCCTCAACTGCAGCCTATTTTTCTTCTCCCACATGGTAGTGCTATGTTTTCTCTGCACTATTCCAGCTTCTCACACAATGGGGGATTCCCTGGGAGACAGGCTTCTCCTCTGTTAATAGTTCATCTAGTTCACAGGGTGCAGTGTCCCGGGGGTATGCAGAGCGCTTTTGTTGTTCCAAAGCTCTTCCAGCTCCAGATAGAGCCCGTGTGGTTCAGTAGCGTTTTTTACTCCTGCAGGGATCCGCCTAGATTGTTGGGTTAAGGGCGTGGTTAGTTGTGTGAAGTGGCCCAGAGCAATGGCGGTGACCACCACCACAGCCAGTCCTGCTTCACAGCTCCCTCCCTTTTGCGGGAACTAGTTGGGCTGCGAATTTGTGTCTCTGGTCCAGAGATCTCAGAAGAGCAAATATTCTGTTCTTTTGGTCTGACACTGCTACTGTTCTGTTTCTATCACTGGGCAGGTGGGGGCAGGGCGAACTCTGGGAGGGGAGTGAGGGGGCGGCAAGTCTCAGTGCCTAAGGCTTCTGTTCTCTGCCCTTCTTTGAGGTTTTAAAGTACCATTTTCAGCCTTCTTTCCTCAGTCTTTTCTCCCAGGTCTCTGCCCTGAGCAGTCAGTTCAGCTGTGTTATATGCTGCCCTCTCAACCCTGTCGGCCATAAGCATAGCCCTAGCAATCTGAGTTTTTCCCTCTCCCACATCTGCGGTAGTTCCAGGATGCAGCGAGCTTGGAGCACTGAGCTAGGTCTCGTCCTGCGTCCACGAGGCTCTGTCTCAGCACTTCTCCTTTCCCTCCTCCCCCACTCACGTGATTCTCCCACCTGTAGGTGACTTTGGTAGTGGGCCTCTTCGTCTTGCTGTCTGCTGTGCAAGGAGTCCTTTGTGGAGTTATTGCTGTTCGATTCATTATAAATTCCAGGGGAGCTTTACAGAGGCTCACCTCATGCCGCCATTTTTGAAGTCTATCTGTTTTTTCTCTTGCTTCCCTTCAGGGATATATCAATAAAATCTCACTCCAGGTTATGTCTGTAGTTTCATCCTATCTTTTCTGCTAGGAATGTTGTGTTCAGATCTTACAGGTAAGGCTTTAAACCATTTGAATTTATTCTTGTATATGGTGTAAAGGTGGACCAGCTCCTTGCCTCTGTCTGTCTGGGTCTCCCAGCACCATTTATTGAATACACTGTCTTTTTATCATAGTAATTCTTTCTTGCATTGTCATCGGTTAAATGAACACATAGGTATGGATATTTATTTATGGACTCTCTATTCTGTTCCATTGATCTGTGTCTGTTTTTATGCCAGTACGATGTTGTTTTGCGTATTGCAGCCTTGTAGTATAATTTGATGTCAGGTATCGTTATACCTACTTTATTCACTTAAAGTAGAGACTATCCGATGTCTTTTATAATTTCATATATATTTAGGATTATATGCTCATTTCTGTGAAAATGTCCTTGGTAGTTTGATAGGAATTGCGTTGAATCTGTATATATTTATTGCCTTAGGTAGTATGGACATTTTCACTATATTAATTCTGCCTATCCATGGTATGGTATGTGTCTCCATCTATTTGTATCTTATTTAATTTTCTTTCTTCAGGGTCTTATAATTTTCTTAGTACAGATCTTTTACTTCTTTGGTGAAATTTATTCCCAAGTATTTTATAGTCTTTAAAGCAATTATAAATGGGATTGTTTTTTCTCCTGATATTTTGTTATCTGTATATTAATTTTGTATGGAAGTCTTTAAGATGCTGTATATATTGTGTCATGCCATGTGCATATAATGGCGATTTTACTTCCTCCTTGCAATTTGGATGCCTTTATTTCTTTTTCTTGTCTGATTGCTGTTGCTAGAACTTCCAGCACTATGTTGAATCAGAATGGAGAAAGTAGGCAACCTTGCCTTGTTCGTGATCTTGAGAATGGTTTAGCTTTTCCCCATTGAGTATAGAGTTAGCAGTGTGTTTTATCATATATGACCTTTATTATGTTGAGATATGGTCCCTGTGTTTCCCACTTTCTTAAGGGTTTTTATCAAAAATCATCGCTGGGTTGTCAAATGCTTTTCTACATCTATTGAAAATGATCATATGATTTTTTTTTCATTGTGTTAATGTGGTGTATTACATTAAATATTTGTGGGTGTTGAACCACCCTTGCATACCAGGCATGAATCACGTGATCATGGTGATGATCTTTTTAAATTGCTAAATTCTGTTAAGCTACTATTTTGTTTGAGAATTTTTTTGTCTATGTTACGTTAGAAGTCACCTGTAGTTTTTTTGGTGTTTGTTTGTTTTGTGTGTCTTTGTCCAATTTAGGGTCAGGGTGATACTGGCCTCCCTCATAAAAAGTGTTTGGAGCCTTCCTTCCTTCTGGATTTTTGGAATAGCTTTAAATAGGTGATAATTCTTTTTTAAATGTTTTTGTAAAATTCACCTGTAAAACCATCTGATCCAGGGCTTTTTGTTTGTTGAGATTGCTGATTACTGACTCTCAATTACCCTGGTGGTAATCAGTCCATTCAGGTGTCGTTTCTTTTGAGTTAGCCTTGGAAATGTATGCTTCTAGAAAATTGTCCATTTCTTCAAAGTCTGGTTAGATTGGAAATATAGAATTTGCTCATTAGTAATTTCTTGCCATTTATTTATTTATTTATTTATTTATTTATTTGATTTATTTATTTATTTTATTTTAGGAGTCAGACTAAGGTTTGTCAATTTGTTTATGTCTCTAAAACCAACTCTTGGATTCATTGACCTGTAGTATTGTTTTGTGGTTTCTATTTCATTATTTCAGCTCCGATCTTTATTATCTCCTCTCTTGTACTTCTTTTTGCTTATTTTGCTGTTCCAGATCCCTTTAGTGTGAAGATAAAAAAAAAAAAAAAAAAAAAAAATAAATGATTTTTTCTTGTTTCTTTATCAGACCTGCAGTACCACAAATTTCCCTCTTAGGACTGCTCTGTATACCATAGATTTTGGATTGCTGTTTTCATCATTTCATCTTGAGATAGCTGATTTATTGCTAAAGTAATGTCTGAGAGTGTACTGCCTATTCCTTGATCACATGGTTGACCCATTCATTGTTAGCAACATGTTATTCAGCCTCCATGAATTGGTTGTCTTCCTGTGGTTTTATTGTTGTTGTTGTGTTTTGTTTGTTTGTGTTTGATTCTTTTCCTGTAGAAAGGTTCATTCTAATTTCAGTGTACTATGGTCAGAGAGACAATTGGTATGATTTCACTTTTCTTAAATTTATCAAGACTTGTTTTTGGCCTACCATAGGTCTGTCTTGGAAAATATTCCATATACTTGAGAAGAATGTGCTTCCACAGCTTTGGGGTAAATTAGACTGAAAATGATTAAATCAAATGGTCCAATGTGTCATTTAAGGCCATTGTTTCCATATTGATGTTTATGTCTGGAGACCTCACCCTTGTTGTCAGAGTTGTGTTGAAGTCCCCTACATGATACTGTTACTGTTGTCTCTGTCATTATCTCAGTCAATATCTGTTTTGCATATTTTATGCTCCTATATTTGGGTGCATAGATATTTACTATGGAAATGTCCTCTTGTTGGATTGATCCCTTTATCATATAGTTCCACCTTTGTCTTTTTACTATATTCTTCATTTTAAGCCTATTTTGTCATATATAAGCATTGCAACTCAGCTCATTTTCTCATTTCCATTTGCATGAAATATTTTTCTCCAACCCTTCACATTCAGCCTGTGTGTATCTTTTGATCTGAGGTGAATCTCTCCTGTCTAAACATATACAAAGGGTCTTGCTTTCTTATCCACTCAGCCACTATATCTTTTGATTGGAGCATTTAATCCATTTATATTTAAAGTGATTATTAATAGGTACATATTCATTGCCATTTTTTAAAAATTTGTAGTCAGATTGTTTTCATCTTTCTTTTTGTTTACAAGCCCAGTTAACATTTCCAGCAGTGCTGGCTTGGAGTAATACATTCCTTTGCTTATTCTTTCCTGAAGCTCTCTGTCTCTCCTTCAATTTTAAATGATAGCCTTGCTGGATAAAGCAATCTAGGTTGTAGGCATTTGTTTTTCCATCACTTTTGAGTACTGCCTTCCCTCCTTCCTGGCCTGCGTTATTTCTGTTGAAAAGTCATTTATAGTATTATAGGAGTTCCTTGTATGTAACCTTCTGTCTTTCTCTTGCTGCTTTTAGATTGTCTCTTTAATTGTAGCCATTTTAACTATAATGTGTCTTGGTGTGAACCTGTTTGGTTTTATCCTTGTTGGAACTCTCTGCACTTCCTGACTTTGTATGTTGATTTCCTTCAAGTTAGGGAAGTTTTCGGACATTATTATTTCAAATATATTCTCGATCCCTTGCTCCCTCTCTTCACCTTGTGGTATTCCTGTGATGCTCTTGTTGTTGTGCTTGATGTTATCCCAGAGGTCTCTTAAACCATTTCCATTCTTCTTCAATACATTTTTTTTTCTTCTTTTTTTTTTTTTTTTTTATGAGTCTATTTCTGTTTTGTTTATTTTGTTTTTTAGATTCCACATATAAGGGAGATTATATGGTATTTGTGTTTCACAATTTGACTTATTTCACTTGGCCTAATACCTTTTAGATCCATCCATGTTATCACAAAGGGTAGGATTTTAGACTTTTTATGGCTCAGTTATATTCCATGTATATATGTACCACAATTTTCTTTTTATCAATTGTCTATTGATGGGCATTTGTTTGTTTCCATATCTTGGCTATTGTAAATAGTGCTGCAGTGAACATAACTTTTTTGAATTAGTGTTTGGATTTCTTCTGATAAATACACAGAAATGGAATGGATGGGTCATAAGTAAGTGCCATTTTTAATTTTTGAAATCCATACTGTTTTTTCATACTGGCTGCACAATTTACAATTTCAACAAAAGTGCACCAGGGTTTCCTTTCTCCATGTCCTTGCCAAGACTCATTGTTCGTTGATTTATTGATGATTGCCATTCTGGCAGGTGTGAGGTGATATAACATTGTGGTTGTTATTTGTATTTCTCTGATGATTAATGATGTTGAGCGTGTTTTCCGTCTATTGTCCATTTGTATGTCCTCTTTGGGGAAATATCTATTCAGGTCCACTACCCAATTTTTAATAAGATTGTTTGTTTGTTTGGGTGTTGAGTAGTGTGAGTTTTTAAATAAATTTTGGATATTAATCTTTTTTCAGATATATGATTGGTGAATACCTTTTATTCTGTAGGTTGTGTTTTTATTTTGTTGAATGTATCTTTTCCCATGCAAAAGTTTTTAGTTTGATTTAGTACCACGTGTTTATTTTTTCTTTTGTTTCCCAAGACCAAGGAGATACATCAGTAAAATTATTACTAAAGGTAATGTCTGAGAGTGTACTGCTTATGTTTTCTTCTAGGACTTTTAGGATTTCCTGTTTACATTTAAGACTTTAGTTTACTTTGCGTTTATTCATATATATGGAGTAAGGAGGCAGTCTAGTTTCTTTCTTTGCATATATCTGTCCAGCTTTCCCAGCACTGTTTATTTAATAGAGTGTTTTTACCATAGGCTATTTTTTTTTTTGTTTCCTATGTCATAGATTAAATTACCATATCAGCATCAATTTATATCTGGGCTCTCTATTCTTTTCCATTGGTTCATGTGTCTGTATTTATGCCTATACCACACTGTTTAAATGACTAGAGCCTTGGGGTATAATTCGATAACAGGTAGCATGATACATTCAACTTACTTTTTCTTAATATTGCCATGACTATTCTGTATCTACTATTATACATAGACATTTTTAAATATCATGGGGAGAAAATTATTAGTAGAATTATAGATTTCAGGTGTACAATTCTTCATTACATCATCTATAAATCACATTGTGTGTTTCACCACCAGTCAGTTCTCCTTCCATCACCTATATTTGAACCTTACCCTTATCTCCCACCCCAGCTTACCTCTGGTAACTACTAAACTATTGTCTGTGTCTATGAGTTTCTGTTTCTCATTTGTTTGTCTTGTTCTTTGGTGTTTTTTGGTTTATATACCACATATCAGTGAAATCATAGATTCTCTGCTTTTCTGTCTGACTTATTTAAGCTTATCATTATACTATCAAATCCATTCATTTTGTCACAAATATTCCTATATCATCTTTTCTTACTGCCAAATAGTATTCCATTGTGTACATATACCACAACTTCTTTATCCATTCATCTATCGAAGACATTTTGGTTGTTTCCATGTCTTGGCCACACGTAAACAAAGCTGCAATGAACATTGGATCACGTGTCTTTATCTCTAAATGTTTTCAGATGGTAGATACCCAGGAGATGGGTTGCTGGGTCATATCACATTCTCTTCTTAATTTTTTGAGGAACCTCCACATTGCCTACCATAATGGCTGCACCAGTCTGCATTACCACAACAGTATATGAGAGTTCCTTTCTCTACAGCCTCTCAACACTTGTTACTATTTGTCTTGTTGATGATAGCCATTCTGACTGGGGTAGAGATATCTCATTGTGGTTTTTATTTTGCAATTTTCTGATGATTAGTGATGTTGAGCATTTTTTCATATATCTGTTGCCATTTGTATGTACTCTTTTATATCCCTCACACTGTGTGAACCCTCCCCATCCACTATCCCTCTGTATGTTCCCCAAATTAATTTTCAAACCCCCATTACCATCTTGTGGTTACCGACTATTTTTCAAAACCTCTCACCTTCCCCTTATCCCCACCCCCCTCCCTCTAGCAACCCTCAGTTTTCCTCCATGTTTCCAAAACTGTCTCTGATTAGTTCATTCACTTATTCTTTTCTTTAGATTCCATATAAGTGAGATCATATGGTATTTGTCTTTCTCTTTCTGACTTATTTCACTTAACATAATGTTCTCTAGGTCCATCCATGTTGTTGCAAATGGTAAGATTTCTTTCTTCTTTATGGCTCGTAATACTCCATTGTATAAATGTACCACAGTTTCTTAATCCAGTCATCTACTGATGGGCATTTCGGTTGTTTCAGGTCTTGGCTATTGTGTATAGTGCTGCAATAAACATAGGAGTGCATAAAGATTTTTGAATTGGAGTTTTGGATTTCTCGGATAGATACCTAGGAGTGGGATTGCTGGATCATAAGGTAGTTCCATTTTCAGATTTTGAGATACCTCCAAACTGTTTTCCATAGTGGCTGCACCAATCTGCATTCCACCAACAGTGCACCAGCGTTCCCTTTTCTCCATCCACGCCAGCACTTGTTGTTTGTTGATTTATTGATGATAGCCATCTTGACTGGGGTGAGGTGGTATCTCATTGTGGTTTTTATTTGCATTTCTCTGATGGTTAGTGAGGTTGAACATTTCTTCATATGTCTGTTTGCCATCTGTGTGTCCTTTTTAGAAAAATGTCTCTTCATGTCCTCTGCCCATTTTTTAATTGGGTTGTTTGTTTTTTTGGAGTTGAGTTGAGTGAGTTTTTTATAAATTTGTGATATTAACCCCTTATCAGATATATCATTGGCAAATATCTTTTCCCATTCAGTAGGATCCCTTTTTGTTTTATTGATGGTTTCCTTTGCTGTGAAAAAGCTTTTTAGTTTGATGTAATCCCACATGTTTATTTTTTCTCTTACTTCCCTTGCACGAGGGGCTATATCAGTAAAAATCTTACTCCGGGTAATGTCTGTGAAGTTTCTTCCTATATTTTCTTCTAGGAATTTTATGGTTTCAGATCTTACACTTAAATCTTTAAGCCATTTTGCATTTATTTTTTGTATATGGTGTAAGGAGGTGATCCAGCTTCATCTTTTTGCATGTGTCTGTCCAAGTTTCCCAGCACCATTTATTGAATAGACTGTCTTTACCCACCGTACATTCTTGCTTCCATTGTCATAGATTAAATGGCCATATAGGCATGGATTTATTTCTGGACTCTCTATTCTGTTCCATTGATCTATGGGTCTGTTTTTATGCCAGTACCATGCTGTTTTGATTACTGTAGCCTTGTAGTATAATTTGAAGTCAGGTATTGTTATACCTCCCACTTTGTTCTTATTTCTCAAGATTGTTGAGGATATCCGGGGTCTTTTGTTATCCCATATAAATTTTAGGATTATATGTTCTATTTCTGTGAAAAATGTCGTTGGTAGTTTGATAGGAATTGCGTTGAATATGTATATTGCCTTAGGCAGTATGGACATTTTAACTATATTAATTCTTCCTATCCATGAACATGGTATGTGTTTCCATCTATTTGTATCTTCTTTCATTTCTTTCTTCAGTGTCTTATAATTTTCTGAGTACAGATCTTTTACTTCTTTGGTTAAATTTATTCCCAGGTATTTTATAGTCTTTGGAGCAATTGTAAATGGAATTGCTTTTTAATTTCTCCTTCTGATGTTTTATTATTGGTATATACAAATGCAACTGATTTCTGAATATTACTATTGTATCCTGCTACTTTACTAAATTCATCTATAAGCTCTAATAGTTTCTTGGGTGAGCCTTTAGGGTTCTGTAAATATAGTATCATAGCAGCTGCATATAATGCCAGTTTTACTTCCTCCTTACGATTTGGATGCCTTTTATTTCTTTTTCTTGTCTGATTGCTGTGGCTACAACTTCCAGCACTATGTTGAATAGAAGTGGAGAAAGTGGGCAACCTTGCCTTGTTCCTGATTTTAAGGGAATGGTTTCAGCTTTTCCCCATTGAGTATGATGTTAGCTGTGGGTCTATCATATATGGCCTTTATTATGTTGAGATATGATCCCTCTATTCCCACTTTCTTAAGGGTTTTTATCATGAATGGCTGCTGAATTTTATCAAATGCTTTTTCTGCGTCAATTGATATGATCATATGATTTTATTTTTCATTTTGTTAATGTGGTGTATCACATTAATTGATTTGCGGATGTTGAACCACCCTTGCATACCAGGGATGAATCCCACTTGATCATGGTGTATGATCTTTTTAATATATTGCTGAATTCTGTTTGCTAGTATTTTGTTGAGGATTTTTGCATCTATGTTCATTAGCGATATCGGCCTGTAGTTTTCTTTTTTTGTGGTGTCTTTGTCTGATTTTGGGATCAGGGTGATAGTGGCTTCGTAAAAAGTGTTTGGGAGTCTTCCTCCTCTGGATTTTTGGAAGAGTTTGAGGAGAATAGGTGACAATTCTTTTTGAACGTTCTGTAAAATTCACCTGTAAAGCCATCTGGTCCAGGGCTTTTGTTTGTTGGGAGATTGTTGATTACTGATTCAATTTCCTTGGTGGTAATCAGTCTATTCAGGTTTCTGTTTCTTCTTGAGTTAGCCTTGGAAGGTTGTATGCATCTAGAAAATTGTCCATTTCTTCCAGGTTGTCAAATTTGTTGGCATACAGTTGCTCATAGTAATTTCTTAAAATTTTTGTATCTCTCGGTGTCTGTTGTCACTTCTCCTCTTTCATTACTGATTTTATTAATTTGGGTCCTCTCTCTCTTTTTTTTAATGAGTCTGGCTAAAGGTTTGTCAATTTTGTTTATCTTCTCTAAGAACCAACTCTTGGATTCATTGATCTTTTGTATTGTTTTTCTGGTTTCTATTTCATTTATTTCCGCTCTGATCTTTATTATCTCCTTCCTTGTACTCCCTTTAGGCTTATTTTGTTGTTCTTTTTTCCAGATCCCTTAAATGTGAAGATAAACTGTTGATTAGTGATGTTTCTTGTTTCTTTAGGTAGGCCTGCAGTGCTATGAACTTCCCTCTTAGGACTGCTTTTGCAGCATCCCATAGATTTTGGGTTGTTGTATTTTCATTTTCGTTTGTCTCGAGATATCTTTGGATTTGTTCCTTGATCTCCTGTTTAACCCATTCATTATTTAGTAACATATTATTCAGCCTCCATGAATTTGTGTGTCTTCCAGTCTTTTTCCTGTAGTTCATTTCTAATTTCATAGCACTGTGGTCAGAGAAGACAGTTGGTATGATTCCAATTTTCTTAAATTTATCCAGACTTGCTTTGTGGCCTAACATATGGTCTATCTTGGATAATGTTCCATGTGCGCTTGAGAAGAACGTGTATTCTGCAGCATTGGGGTGGAATGCTCTGAAAATATCGGTTAAATCCAAGTGGTCCAATGTGTCATTTAAGGCTGTTGTTTCCGTATTGATTTTCTGTCTGGAAGACCTGTCCCTTGTTGTCAGAGGTGTGTTGAAGTCCCCTACTATGATAGTGTTACTGTTGATCTCTGTCTTTATGTCAGTCAATATCTGTTTTATATATTTAGGTGCTCCTATGTTGGGTGCATAGATGTTTACTAGGGTTATGTGCTCTTGTTGGATTGATCCCTTTATTATTATATAGTGCCCATCTTTGTCTTTTAATATTTTCTTCATTTTAAAGTCTATTTTGTCAGATATTGGTATTGCAATTCCAGCTTTTGTCTCATTTCAATTTGCATGAAATATCTTACTCGAACACTTTACTTTTAGCCTGTGTGTGTCTTTTGATCTGAGGTGAGTCTCTTGTATACAGCATATACAAGGGTCTTGCTTTCTTATCCACTCAGCCACCCTATGTCTCTTGATTGGAGCATTTAAACCATTTACATTTAAAGTGATTATTGATAAGTACATAGTTATTGCCATTTTAAAATTTGTGGTTAGATTGTTTTCATCTTTCTTCTATTTACAGAAGTCCTTTTAGTATTTCTTGCAATGCTGGCCTGGTGGTAATGAATTCCTTTAGCTTATTCTTTTCTGGGAAGCTCTTTATCTCCCCGTCAATTTTAAATGATAGCCTTGCTGGATAAAGCAACCTAGGTTGTAGGCCTTTGTTTTCCATCACTTTGAGTATCTCCTGCCACTCCCTCCTGGCCTTCAATGTTTCTGCAGAAAAGTCATTTGATAGTCTTATGGGAGTTCCCTTGTATGTAACCCTCTGTCTTTCTCTTGCTGCTTTTAGGATTCTCTCTTTGTCTTTAATCTTTGCCATTTTAACTATAATGTGTCTTGGAGTGGACCTGTTTGGGTTTATCCTGGTTGGAACTCTCTGCACTTCCTGGACTTGTATGTTGGTTTCCTTCATCAGGTTAGGGAAATTTTCAGACATTATTACTTCAAATATGTTCTCAATCCCTTGTTTCTTCTCTTCATCTTCTGGTATTCCTATGATGCATGTTGTTGCGCTTGATGTTATCCCATAGGTCTCTTAAACCATCTTCATTGTTTTTATTCTTTTTCTTTCTGTTGTTCTGTTTGGGTGATCTCTGCTAACTTGTCTTCTAAGTCGCTGATTCGATCCTCTGCTTCATCTAACCTGCTGTTAATTCCTTCAAGTGAGTTCTTTATTTCGGTAACTGTGTTCTTTAGTTCTAACTGGTTGTTATGATTTCTACATCCTTCTTGATGTCCTCTCTAAGTTCCTTAAACATTCTTATCATCAGTATTCTGAACTCTGTCTCTGATAGTTTGGTTACCTCTGCTTCATTTAGTTCCATTTCTGAAGGTTTCTTCTGTTCTTTTATTTGGGATATGTTTCTTTGTTTCCTCATTCTGGCTGACTCTCTGTGTTTGCTTGATGTATTAGGTAGATGCCCTGGAGTTCTTAGTTCTTGCTGGATTAGTATATAATAAATGTCCTTTATATTTGACTTGCACTACTTGTTCTTCTCCTCTCATGTGCTCTAAAAGTGACTCTTGTGTTGTGTATATTGTCCTGTTAAAGAAGATCCTTAATTGCTTTTCGCTTGTGAGTAGGTGGGGTTATCTCCTAGGCTGACTAGTTGTGAGACTTGGCTCTGCCTACGCAGAGTATTCTGCTGCGTGAGCGTTGACCACTTAGTTATGGTTTGCCGTCTATGTGCCTGTAAAGAATCCCCTCTGGGTGTGTCACTTGTAGGTCAAACCCGGTAGTACTCTGGCTTGGTCTGGAGTTGGCTGCTGGGTATGTTGAATCTTGTGCCTCTTAAGCTGGGCACTGGTAGGCCAATTACAGAACAAAGCAAATCACCAAGCACAACAACAACAAGGAAAAAATCAAATACATTCACATGTAAAAAACAATCGACAACCCCCACTCGACACAGGCAAAGATGTCAAAGATATAAAACAAATCAAAACAAAACAAAAAACAGCGCCAGTTGTGGCTTAAGCCCACCAAGTAATCTCCAGGTTGTTCTCTGTTGTAGGACAGAGTCCCCTGCGTATTGCGCAGGTAGAGCCGCTCACCGGTGCCCAGAGTGACGTTGGGGCTGCACCTTTAGATGCGTGGGGCTGAGGGGTCTGGACGGTAGTTTTTACAAAGCCAGTGCAGTGTCTGCCCTTGCCTGCACACATGTACTCTGAGAGTAGCACCACCAGCCCTGTGTCCAATTCTCCTGAGTCTTAGGGCACCTCTTCCCTGTATGTGTGTATGGAGATTCCTCAGCTGCTGAAAGCTGAGAGCTGTGTCTGCCAATTACTGCTGATCCCTGGGAGTGCCTCCGCCAATGTAATTGCCCTGCCCTAGGCAGGCCAGGAAGGGTGGGGGCTGGGGATGGAAAGAGGGGTCTTCTCTTTCCCAGTCCAGCTGTGTCACAACCCACCGCAGGCCAGAACCAGTGGTGGCGGGGGTTGCAGGAGTCTCCTGTCTCCTAGGCCAGCGCAAACCACACTCTTCTCAGCCTCTTCCCTGGGCCAAGGCAGCCTGGCAGTCTTCCCAGCGCCCAAACACCAAGGCTCCTCTGTAATCTGACACCCTATTTTTCAATGTTCACACTCCAGTCCTGAACTCTTCCTTATTCCCTATTACACACTTCTATGGTGTCCAGCAGGATCCACCGAGTCAGCAAAGAAACATCTCACGTGTGCCAATTCCAAAAACATAGCAGACCTCCCTTTCCACCTGCTCTAAACTTGACTGCTCAAGCCTCAACAAACCTATAACCTAGTTCCACAGTGGGAACCCTCCCTGTCCTAGGGACCACACTTTTGCATCCCTTTGCAGAAAGCCGCATTCCCCTACGTATTATCAGAAGGTCTGTTGCCAGTCGGTGCTCTCGTGCATCTGATAAACCAGAGGATACTCTCTGGCTTCTGTCTTTGTATCTATTTTGACCCTGCCAATACCTATAGTGCTCTTGTAGCTCTTATATTATGCAGTGTACCTCCAGATGAAACCTGCCTCATTTAGCAGATATCCAAGAGTTTCATTTCGCAGAGATGTGAAACCTCCATGACACTTGATCCCCAATAAATTTCCCTGCACTGTGACAGAAGGAAAAATCGTGCCACACAGGAATGGGCACGGGATAGGCAGAAACAGTTGGGCAACAGTATATGGACATGGATATTGGGCCAGGTAGGGATGGAAGATGTGGAACATAGAGGGTCATGTTCATTCTCAGTGAAAACAGCAACAGACTCACATGCACAAAGCGAGATGAAGTGGTACAAATATCCAAAAGGTGCATCAGTAAGGATGCTAACATGAAGACAGTGTCCACCCACCACAAGTCATCCCCTTTGGAGAAATGAAGCTGGACTACTCATGCACGCTCCTGCCTCCAGGAAGAACCTGCTACCTGAAAGGTCTAGGAACTCTGCAGTTGGGTCACCATGCACTGACAGTCAAAATAAGATGCCGTTACTTAACTGTCCTGATGAACAGCCTTGTACATCTGTGCAACATTGGAACTTTCGGTTTGTGTTCCTTTTATTTGGAACAACAACTAAGAATTGCACCCCATGGGAAGTTATTCAACTGCTTTCACAGGGTTCCATCTCTGCCCAGATGTTTTCCCCAGGCACAATGCCAACAGGCCATGTTCTCAGGGCAATGAGAAAAGCCCAACAAAGTTATGCACGTCTAGCTACGGCAGTGTCTCAGTCTTCCTGCCTTGCTGAACCATGAATGAAAATGCTTCCATCCTCCACCAACCATCCTCTGAGGGCATGCCAAATCTGCATCCAATGCTGCTGCGTATGAGCCATTGTCTCCTGAGGAGAGGATTGTGGATGAACCCCTCTGCTCATAGAGCCACATCGTTACCCTCCACATGTCTTTCCCAATCATGGAGAGCAGAGAGGAAAAGCTGTTAAAGAACATCTACCAGGCTCATACTGGGGACACCATACCTGGTCTGAAGTGCCAACACAACCCGATCCTAGAGTCACTGGAAAACCTTTCCTTTTTGTCAGCAGACAAATTTTAGGGACTCAATGTGAGAGCTGCCAGGAGTAACCCTAGCATAAAATTTGGTGCTGCATAGATCGGTTTCCATTCCCTCTGTGTGGACTTCAAACAGAGCAGGCCAATCCTTCGTGTCCAGAGCCAAGGCCTCCCAACACCCTCTACTTGTACATGATGTGTCATGCACCCTCTGATGCCGTACCCTGACAATCAGGTTGTCATATACAATTGTCCTTGTAGGGTAGCACAGGGACTGGTGAATGTATCTCTCAAAGCCTCACACCTCTGGATAGTCTGTTGGGTAGTGAGTCATTAAGTGTGCTCAGGCTGACCAGACAGCGTGAGGGACATCAGACAGTACAGCTGGGGCGTAGAGCCTCACACAGAATCCAGTTTATACTCAACAGTGCGGAGAGACTTCTAAGGCACACAGTGAAATCCTCCGAGTCCAACTGTGTCAGTAAGTCCCTATCCACCCACATGGATTACAAGGCTTTCTTCACCACCACTGTCCACTCGGGAAGGAGCAGGCTAGGTGCTCACCACCAAACACCTCCTTCTTGCTTACCTTTCCCTCAAAGGCATACAACCCCTGCTCTGTCTACTCCAGAGCTTATGCCCTCCTGTGGCCTGATACACCTTACAGTGGAAGTAACCCAACATAAATCAAAGGGTCCTGTGAAGAGGAAATTACCTCAGCATGGCTACCATTCAGCCCAAGAGATCCTCATTGCAATGTCTCCTGATGTGAGACATCCTCATCTAGGGGACCACTCACACTAATTGTCGGTACCCTCCGAAAATTCCTGGACAGGGGCAAAAGTCCATGATATAGACTGAGTAATGTCATCCCCTATATCCAGACCATTGGGGGAAGAAACACTCATGGAGCAGAGCTTGGCAGAAGCGTTTCAGTCCAATTCCACTCTCCTTAACGTTGTCCTTTTGTGTTTCACATGCACAGATGGGACCCCGGGGACACAAAGGATTTCACAGGAGGATATTCCTTCTGCAGGGAAGCGACCTGTCCTTGTCACGCCTCCCTTTCCCCAGTTATCAGAGCGAGCAGACCAGCAGTGTCACTACTGCCTGGACTCATGAAACTCTCTCATTCCCTGTCCTCAGTCCCTACCTCCAGGAGGACAATGGAGGACCTGGCAGCGTGGTTCATGAGTAACACCACCCCTCACAGCTGCACTTGCCGCACACTACCTTAAACACTGCTCCCTGTGGCAGAGGTCTGGAGTGCCTGTAAACTTCAACATTCCCATCTGCACTCTGAAGGTTCGTTATTCCTACCTCAGAAAATCACCTGTGTTGTGTTGTGTCAGTGTGTGCCTGACATCCAAGAGAAAGGTTATATGTAAAGCTGCCTAAGCCACAGGGACTGGAAACTGCGGGGTCACAGGCTACATTTAGGCCCCGGTCACCGGGACTGCGCCCTGTGCCTGGCACCATCCCACAGGACAAGGCTTCATCCATTTTAGCAGCCTGTGTTTTCTTCCCTTCTGACCACAACCCCACAGACTGTATGCTGTAAAAAAGAACCATAGCCTCTCAGGAATCATGCTTCCTACTGTACTGTACTCTCCACCTCCAGAAGCCTGCCTCTGCCCCCAACACAGCACATTCCACAGGCTGCAGATCCTACCCCACCACAGGAGGTGGTCTGCTCATTACACCCACGTGGCCCCTCATACAGAAAACACAGAGACTGCAGGGCTGCTCAGCTTCTTTATGTCTCTTTCAGTGTCACTCCAAATAGCTGGTGCAGACACTGAATCTTCCACAGAAGATCCATTCCTCATGTCTGTGCTGTGCAAAAGAACAATGGGGACTCATAGTGCCATCTCTCCCATCTGCAGATGTTCCTAGCTCTTGTTCTACTTGGCCAAATTTCATGCTCTGCCCTCTGCCTCTCAGGATCTGTAATGCTCCTAACACATACACAGGACAAGCAGGCACACACACACACACGAGTAAAACCATGGAGGTCGATGTGCAAACACGTGACTGCCCCACCAATTGGGTCAGTGGCAGAATGCCTTGCCCCCATAAAATTCCATTACATTCCATCCTTAGGGTTTTAAATAGAGAGATGCAGATATCCTATTGCCACTGCCAGGATCACATATTTCGCCATGGGGGGGCCTCATTGAGTGAGTGTGAAAATTCAGAGGGACTTGCATTATCCGCATTCAAAGGGATAGGACAAGACAAGCAAGTTCTCTCTCTCAACATCATGTAAGGCTACCCAGGGGAAAATGCTGAATGAGTTGCAGGAGGCCACATGGCAGGCTCCATAGCACCAGGGTGGCTACTTGGGAACTGCTGTCAGAACATTCGTTCTCCCTTGGTGTCCTGGGGCATTCACATGATAGCTCACATGGGTTGAGCTCTCTCGGCCCCAGGTACCCTCTGTGCACTGAGGTCCCTAGGCTCTTTGGCAAGCCTCTCCCCCACTCCCAGGGGACCTCAGATGGCTCCCATTCTCTGAGCCTCTGTTTACCCTTTTCTTTCTGCACTGAGATTTCCCAGTGTCCCACACCACACAGCCCATGGGCTCCTCACAAACACAGATTCCTCTCAGTCCCCTCGTCTGTCACCTGCATCCCTTGGGTACTACTGCGTGGGACCACACCACAGGTCCTTGCTGATATTCTTGGACTGAGGAAAACAATACAGGCAGCTCAGGATAGGGCCTAGACGCCTTCTATGCACCTGCAGTCTCCGTCAGCATCATTTCTGACCATGGCCAGAGGGCTTATACCTCAGTTATCCTGCTAGACCCTGGAAAGTTGTGGTCAGACAGCCCCTTGAAGAAGTTAAGGTCTGTGATGTTGTGCCTGTGACTGCTCATCCTTATCTATAGGCCCAGAAACACCAGACTGGGGTGGAATGAGATATACCCTGGAGGAATACAGGAGGAACATGAGGGACACAGTGGCCCAGCACCCGTGCCTCGCCCCTTGTGCCCAGTCTGTACCTATCGTGAGCACCACCACTTACCAGCAAAGCTAACATGATACTCCTTGATGATCACTTCATTGTGGAAGTAGGGATTACCGCGAAAGAAAAAGTTCAACTGACAGTGATACCTGAGGTGGCTCAATTCCTGCACCTGCCATGTCCAAGAGGTCGAGAAAAGGGACATGTCTTCTAGCTTGCTGAGCTTGCATGCTGGCAGGGCTCCGGCACCTTCTCCAAATCACACCACCCTTCCGGGCGCCCCCAGCCCTGCTCCCACTACCGCCAACCCTGGCACATCATCTCACCTCCAAATTGGTCATGTAGCTAAGCATGTCTTCATCTTGGCCAATGATCAAGTCTGACAAGTGGGGTGGTTCAGAACATTTTTACTGGTCAAGGAGTCTTCATGCTGTGGAAGGCAGAGGCAACAGCAGCCCAGCCAGTCTGGGATAGAGGCAGTACTGCAGTGGCATGGCAGGATGACAGGCCCTCAGCCCCTGCCTTTCATCCCATGTGCGTAGGACTGTGGTATCCCATGGTGCAAGTTTTTCTGACGCTGCCTGGGATGACATGAGGTAGGTGGGCTTGCTGATTTATCCCAGTTCCGCACCTGACTTGTGTATTCCCCTGCTCAAAAAGCACTGCTTATGATCTCTCTCTCCTGTCTCCAGGTTCCCCGAGGGGGGTGTGTTTGTTCCCATGAAGCTGTGTCAACACACAGCTCCTTGAGATACCCTTATGAGGAAGGGAGCTCTTCTGCATTCACACCTTTCCTTGTGATTGTGTTTGTGTGTGAGAGGGGTTGACGGTGGGGATTTGCATGGAGGCTTTGTGGTCGCAGTGCTGTAGCCCGCTCCAGAGCTCAACAAGCAGAGTGGTGTCTTGGGAAGTTCAGCGGCATCCAACTGCTTAAACCTCTACATACAACACCTACCTGTGCTTTGGCACTCGAATGTGGAACAACTACCCGCACACAGAGTGCCTGGGAGGAGTGTGTGTGCTCCATTTCTGCTGGGATTGCCCAGGACACTGTGTCCTTGAAATGTCTGCAGTGTGTCAGGTAGCCCCATACAAGTAGCGGCACACTTCAAGGCCAAGGAAGTGTGCTCGGTAACCGCAAAAGGATTGGCCGATAATTTCTGCTCAGGCACCAGTGGACTCTCCTGGTCCTCCCACACCTGACCCCAAGAAATCACAGGCGTCAGGCCTTCCCTCAGCCCTTACTGGCTTCCACCTGGCCCTTGTTTTCTGCCTGCCTGGCTTTCTTCCTTCAGCAGCATACCCCAGGAGTCAGGCATTGACAACTTTGGCCCAGAAGCCATGGATGCACTGGATGATGTTCCTCGCCCAGATGGCTGCCTGCTCTGACAGATCTTGCGCCTCAGCCAAAGTAGGCGCGACTGTGCCGGGCCTTTCAACACTCAGCTGTAACTGAAGGGCCTGCAGCAGCTCCAGTGGGACTCTATACCCAGACTCACTAGTGTGGTTAGCATGCCGGCCCAGGCTTGTCCTTCCACACCGGGCCTGTGACTCCTCCTCACTCCCAACACACTGTACCTCATTCTGTCAGTCCCCCATGACCCAGTTCCTCCACTTGCACCAATCATTCCACAGACTCCTGGGCCACCACTTCCTCTTCTGTCACGACCTCTACCTCATGTGCGAAGTCCTACTTTGCAGCACTGCCTCATGTCCTGAAGCTATTCCTTCCTGCTCCCATCACGCTGAGGATGGAGGCCTCTGCCACTCCCACCTGCGGCAGCCTGGACATGTGTGCCACGGCTGGGACACTGGAGCTAGGCCAGATTTCCCACTACCAAATCATAGTCTTGTCATACTTGTCCAACTGTTCCACAAGGAGCTCTCAGGAAATAGCCCATAGTATATGTGACATGGATAACACAGAATATCCCGGTAATTGGCATGTCTGGTAACCAAGCTGCAGACACTGGCAAGGATTCTACAAGTACGGGGCTGTGATGTTAATAGTTGAATAGTTGACCTCCTGTTCTCAAGGGCAAATAAACACCTCATTAAAGGGATCATTCTATTGGCCTGTTCCTCTCTCTCTCTCCCCCTCTCTCCTTCATTTGCTCTCTCACTCCATCCCTGCCTCACTGCCTTCTCCCTCTCTCTTCTGCTATCTGTCCTTTCTGTCTTTCTATCCTTACTTCCTTCACTGTGTGATTCCCTGTCTTCGTTTCTCTCACTGTCCCATGTTCTGGAACCTTGAGTTTTCTGTGAGGTCCAGCAAAGTGAACGTTTGCAAATAAAGCTCGTACTAGTGTGTCTTCGGCACCGACAACTGAATTGCCCTAAACAAATCTTCTTTTTCCACATATTTTATTAGTTTCAGGTGCCCAAAACTCTGTAATAGTTAGACATTTATCATTTATATCCCTCAAACAGTGACAACCCCCCCCATTCACTACCCCTTTGACATCAGACACAGTCATTACATTTCCACTGTCTCTCTCTCTCTCTCTATATATATATTTAGTTTCAGGTGCACAAGACAAAGCAAAACTTAGACGTTTATCATTTATATCCCTCACACTGTGTGAACCCCCCTCCCCCATCCACTATCCCTCTGTATGTTCCCCAAATTAATTTTCAAACCCCCATTACCATCTTGTGGTTACCGACTATTTTTCAAAACCTCTCACCTTCACCTTATCCCCACCCCCCCGCACCTCTAGCAACCCTCAGTTTTTCCTCCATGTTTGCAAAACTGTCTCTGATTAATTCATTCACTTATTCTTTTCTTTAGATTCCGCATATAAGTGAGATCATATGGTATTTGTCTTTCTCTTTCTGACTTATTTCACTTCACATAATGTTCTCTTGGTCCATCCATGTTGTTGCAAATGGTAAGATTTCTGTCTTCTTTATGGCTGCGTAATACTCCATTGTATAAATGTACCACAGTTTCTTAATCCAGTCATCTACTGATGGGCATTTCGGTTGTTTCCAGGTCCTGGCTATTGTGTATAGTGCTGCAATAAACATAGGAGTGCATAAAGATTTTTGAATTGGAGTTTTGGATTTCTCCGGATAGATACATAGGAGTGGGATTGCTGGATCATAAGGTAGTTCCATTTTCAGGTTTTTGAGATACCTCCAAACTGTTTTCCATAGTGGCTGCACCAATCTGCAATCCCACCAACAGTGCACAAGGATTTCCTTTTCTCCACATCCGCGCCAGCACTTGTTGTTTGTTGATTTATTGATGATAGCCATTTTGACTGGGGTGAGGTGGTATCTCATTGTGGTTTTTATTTGCATTTCTCTGATGGTTAGTGAGGTTGTGCATTTCTTCATATGTCTGTTTGCCATCTGTATGTCCTTTTTTAGAAAAATGTCTCTTCATGTCCTCTGCCCATTTTTAATTGGGTTGTTTGTTTTTTGGAAATGAGTTGAGTGATTTTTTTATAAATTTGGGATATTAACCCCTTATCAGATATATCATTGGCAAATATCTTTTCCCATTCAGTAGGATCCTTTTTGTTTTATTGATGGTTTCCTTTGCTGTGAAAAAGCTTTTTAGTTTGATGTAATCCCACATGTTTATTTTTTCTTACTTCCCTCAAGGGATATATCAGTAAAAATCTTACTCCGCGTAATGTCTGTGAAGTTTCTTCCTATATTTTCTTCTAGGAATTTTATGGTTTCAGATCTTACATTTAAATCTTTAAGCCATTTTGAATTTATTTTTGTATGTCGTGTAAGGAGGTGATCCAGCTTCATCTTTTTGCATGTGTCTGTCCAAGTTTCCCAACATCATTTATTGAGTAGACTGTCTTTACCTGATTGTATATTCTTGCTTCCTTTTTCATAGATTAATTGACCATATAGGCATACATTTATTTCTGGGCTCTCTATTCTGTCCCATTGATCTATGGGTCTGTTTTTATGCCAGAACCATGCTGTTTTGATTACTGTAGCCTTGTAGTATAATTTGAAGTCAGGTATTGTTATACCTCCCACTTTGTTCTTATTTCTCAAGATTGTTGAGGATATCCGGGGTCTTTTGTTATCCCATATAAATTTTAGGATTATATGTTCTATTTCTGTGAAAAATGTCGTTGGTAGTTTGATAGGAATTGCGTTGAATATGTATATTGCCTTAGGCAGTATGGACATTTTAACTATATTAATTCTTCCTATCCATGAACATGGTATGTGTTTCCATCTATTTGTATCTTCTTTCATTTCTTTCTTCAGTGTCTTATAATTTTCTGAGTACAGATCTTTTACTTCTTTGGTTAAATTTATTCCCAGGTATTTTATAGTCTTTGGAGCAATTGTAAATGGAATTGCTTTTTAATTTCTCCTTCTGATGTTTTATTATTGGTATATACAAATGCAACTGATTTCTGAATATTAATTTTGTATCCTGCTACTTTACTAAATTCATCTATCAGCTCTAATAGTTTCTTGGTGGAGTCTTTAGGGTTCTCTAAATATAGTATCATATCATCTGCATATAATGACAGTTTTACTTCCTCCTTACCAATTTGGATGCCTTTTATTTCTTTTTCTTGTCTGATTGCTGTGGCTAGAACTTCCAGCACTATGTTGAATAGAAGTGGAGAAAGTGGGCAACCTTGCCTTGTTCCTGATTTTAAGGGAATGGTTTTAGTTTTTCCCCATTGAGTATGATGTTAGCTGTGGGTCTATCATATATGGCCTTTATTATGTTGAGATATGATCCTCTATTCCCACTTTCTTAAGGGTTTTTATCATGAATGGCTGCTGAATTTTATCAAATGCTTTTTCTGCCAATTGATATGATCATATGATTTTTATTTTTCATTTTGTTAATGTGGTGTATCACATTAATTGATTTGATGTTGAACCACCCTTGCATACCAGGGATGAATCCCACTTGATCATGGTGTATAATCTTTTTAATATATTGCTGAATTCTGTTTGCTAGTATTTTGTTGAGGATTTTTGCATCTATGTTCATTAGCGATATCGGCCTGTAGTTTTCTTTTTTTGTGGTGTCTTTGTCTGATTTTGGGATCAGGGTGATAGTGGCTTCGTAAAAATTGTTTGGGAGTCTTCCTCCTCTGGATTTTTGGAAGAGTTTGAGGAGAATAGGTGACAATTCTTTTTGAACGTTCTGTAAAATTCACCTGTAAAGCCATCTGGTCCAGGGCTTTTGTTTGTTGGGAGATTGTTGATTACTGATTCAATTTCCTTGGTGGTAATCAGTCTATTCAGGTTTTCTGTCTCCTCTTGAGTTAGCCTTGGAAGGTTGTATGCATCTAGAAATTGTCCATTTCTTCCAGGTTGTCAAATTTGTTGGCATACAGTTGCTCATAGTAATTTCTTAGGATTTTTGTATCTCTGTGTCTGTTGTCACTTCTCCTCTTTCATTACTGATTTTATTAATTTGGGTCCTCTCTCTCTTTTTTTTAATGAGTCTGGCTAAAGGTTTGTCAATTTTGTTTATCTTCTCTAAGAACCAACTCTTGGATTCATTGATCTTTTGTATTGTTTTTCTGGTTTCTATTTCATTTATTTCCGCTCTGATCTTTATTATCTCCTTCCTTGTACTCCCTTTAGGCTTATTTTGTTGTTCTTTTTTCCAGATCCCTTAAATGTGAAGATAAACTGTTGATTAGTGATGTTTCTTGTTTCTTTAGGTAGGCCTGCAGTGCTATGAACTTCCCTCTTAGGACTGCTTTCGCGGCATCCCATAGATTTTGGGTTGTTGTATTTTCATTTTCGTTTGTCTCGAGATATCTTTTGATTTCTTCCTTGATCTCCTGTTTGACCCATTCATTATTTAGTAACATATTATTCAGCCTCCATGAATTTGTGTGTCTTCCAGTCTTTTTCCTGTAGTTCATTTCTAATTTCATAGCACTGTGGTCAGAGAAGACAGTTGGTATGATTCCAATTTTCTTAAATTTATCCAGACTTGCTTTGTGGCCTAACATATGGTCTATCTTGGAGAATGTTCCATGTGCGCTTGAGAAGAACGTGTATTCTGCAGCATTGGGGTGGAATGCTCTGAAAATATCGATTAAATCCAAGTGGTCCAATGTGTCATTTAAGGCTGTTGTTTCCGTATTGATTTTCTGTCTGGAAGACCTGTCCCTTGTTGTCAGAGGTGTGTTGAAGTCCCCTACTATGATAGTGTTACTGTTGATCTCTGTCTTTATGTCAGTCAATATCTGTTTTATATATTTAGGTGCTCCTATGTTGGGTGCATAGATGTTTACTAGGGTTATATCCTCTTGTCGAATTGATCCCTTTATTATTATATAGTGTCCATCTTTGTCTTTTAATATTTTCTTCATTTTAAAGTCTATTTTGTCAGAGATAAGTATTGCAACTCCAGCTTTTTTCTCATTTCCATTTGCATGGAATATCTTACTCCAACCCTTCACTTTTAGCCTGTGTGTGTCTTTTGATCTGAGGTGAGTCTCTTGTATACAGCATATACAAGGGTCTTGCTTTCTTATCCACTCAGCCACCCTATGTCTCTTGATTGGAGCATTTAAACCATTTACATTTAAAGTGATTATTGATAAGTACATAGTTATTGCCATTTTTAAATTTGTGGTTAGATTGTTTTCATCTTTCTTCTATTTACAGAAGTCCTTTTAGTATTTCTTGCAATGCTGGCCTGGTGGTAATGAATTCCTTTAGCTTATTCTTTTCTGGGAAGCTCTTTATCTCCCGTCAATTTTAAATGATAGCCTTGCTGGATAAAGCAACCTAGGTTGTAGGCCTTTGTTTTCCATCACTTTGAGTATCTCCTGCCACTCCCTCCTGGCCTTCAATGTTTCTGCAGAAAAGTCATTTGATAGTCTTATGGGAGTTCCCTTGTATGTAACCCTCTGTCTTTCTCTTGCTGCTTTTAGGATTCTCTCTTTGTCTTTAATCTTTGCCATTTTAACTATAATGTGTCTTGGAGTGGACCTGTTTGGGTTTATCCTGGTTGGAACTCTCTGCACTTCCTGGACTTGTATGTTGGTTTCCTTCATCAGGTTAGGGAAATTTTCAGACATTATTACTTCAAATATGTTCTCAATCCCTTGTTTCTTCTCTTCACCTTCTGGTATTCCTATGATCGCATGTTGTTGCGCTTGATGTTATCCCATAGGTCTCTTAAACCATCTTCATTGTTTTTTATTCTTTTTTCTTTCTGTTGTTCTGTTTGGGTGATCTCTGCTAACTTGTCTTCTAAGTCGCTGATTCGATCCTCTGCTTCATCTAACCTGCTGTTAATTCCTTCAAGTGAGTTCTTTATTTCGGTAACTGTGTTCTTTAGTTCTAACTGGTTGTTCGTTATGATTTCTACATCCTTCTTGATGTCCTCTCTAAGCTCCTTAAACATTCTTATCATCAGTATTCTGAACTCTGTCTCTGACAGTTTGGTTACCTCTGCTTCATTTAGTTCCATTTCTGAAGTTTTCGTCTGTTCTTTTATTTGGGATATGTTTCTTTGTTTCCTCATTCTGGCTGACTCTCTGTGTTTGCTTCGATGTATTAGGTAGATGCCCTGGAGTTCTTAGTTCTTGCTGGATTAGTATATAATAAATGTCCTTTATATTTGACTTGCACTACTTTGTTCTTCCCCCCTGCGTGTGCTCTAAAAGTGACTCTTGTGTTGTGTATATTGTCCTGTTAAAGAAGATCCTTAATTGCTTTTCGCTTGTGAGTAGGTGGGGTTATCTCCTAGGCTGACTAGTTGTGAGACTTGGCTCTGCCCACGCAGAGTATTCTGCTGCGTGAGCGTTGACCACTTAGATATGGTTTGTCCTCTATGTGCCTGTAAAGAATCCCCTCTGGGTGTGTCACTTGTAGGTCAAACCCGGTAGTACTCTGGCTTGGTCTGGAGTTGGCCGCTGGGTATGTTGAATCTTATGCCTCTTAAGCTGGGCACTGGTAGGGCAATTACAGAACAAAGCAAATCACCAAGCACAACAACAAAAACAAGGAAAAAATCAAATACATTCACATGTAAAAAACAATCGACAACCCCCACTCGACACAGGCAAAGATGTCAAAGATATAAAGACAAATCAAAACAACAAAAAACAGCACCGGTTGTGGCTTAAGCCCACCAAGTAATCTCCAGGTTGTTCTCTGTTGTAGCACAGAGTCCCCTGCGTATTGCGCAGGTAGAGCCGGTCACCGGTGCCCAGAGTGACGTTGGGGCTGCAGCTTTAGATGCGTGGGGCTGAGGGGTCTGGACGGTAGTTTTTACAAAGCCAGTGCAGTTTCTGCCCTTGCCTGCACACATGTACTCTGAGAGTAGCACCACCAGCCCTGTGTCCAATTCTCCTGAGTCTTAGGGCACCTCTTCCCTGTATGTGTGTATGGCGGGCGGGAGATTCCTCAGCTGCTGAAAGCTGAGAGCTGTGTCTGCCAATTACTGCTGATCCCTGGGAGTGCCTCCGCCAATGTAATTGCCCTGCCCTAGGCAGGCCAGAAAGGGTGGGGGCTGGGGATGGAAAGAGGGGTCTTCTCTTTCCCAGTCCAGCTGTGTCACAACCCACCCGCAGGCCAGAAACAGTGGTGGCTGGGGTTGCAGGAGTCTCCTGTCTCCTAGGCCAGCGCAAACCACACTCTTCTCAGCCTCTTCCCTGGGCCAAGGCAGCCTGGCAGTCTTCCCAGCGCCCAAACACCAAGGCTCCTCTGTAATCTGACACTGCTCTTCAGATCAGGAGCCAGTTCAAGTCTCTGGAAGGGTGGGGGTAGGATTGGGAGAGCGGGGGGAGGGGCCCAGGTATGGAGTTTTTGTCCTTTGTCCGGCCTCAGGCTTAATTGGAGGTAACTAAAGTTATTGCCTCAAATGCTGGATATGCTGCCTCCGTGGGGTGAGAGGTCTGCTGTGGGACACAGAGTAAAGAGTCCGCCACCTGGCTTTTGTGTTCTCTCTTTTGTCCTGGGAACCCCTGCGTCTCTGCAGCTGAGGATGTGTTTGCCCCACACTAGGCTGGCCAGAAAGGGTGGGGGCTGGGGATAGAAGGAGGGGTCTTCTCTTTCCCAGCCCCGCTGTCTTACACTCTTCCCGCAGGCCAGAAATGGTGGTGGCTGGAGACGGAAGATTCCCCCCTCTCCCAGCCCAGCTCCTAGCCTCCTCCCTGGGCCAGAGCCGCCCGCCTGTCTTCCCGGAGCCCGGGCCCCAAGGCTCCTCTGTAATCTGCCACTGCTCCTTAGTGCAGGGGCTAGATCAAGTCTCTAGAAAGGCGGGGGTAGGGTCGGAATAGCGGGGGGAGTGGCGCAGGTATGGAGTTTGTGTCCTTTGTCCGGCCTCAGGCTTAATTGGAGGTAGCTAAAGTTATAGCCTCAAATGCTGGATATGCTGCCCCTGCGGTGGGAAAGGTCCGCTGTGGGACGCAGGGCAAAGCGCCCACTTCCTGGCTTCCGCGCTCTCCTCTGTCCTGGGATAGCCTGTGTATCTGTAGCCCTGGGTGTGGGCTGGATTTTCACAGGCACAGGTGCGGAGAAGATTCCACAATCCAAGGGTGGGGGCCGAATTTCTATAGCCACAGGTGTGGACCGCGATTCCAACCCACATCCCCACCGCCACCGCAGGTGCGGCGTGTCTCTGCTCCACTCCCTTCCTTCTTCCCCTGCTCGCCCAATTTTTCCCACTTGCAAGTAATCACTGCGTGAGTCTGTTCGCTGTTCTGCGTGATGAGCAGAGTCCTTTGATGGGTTATAAGCTTCCCGTTTCTGATAAGATCGGATGGAGAACTCAAAAAGTGCGCCCCGCTGCCGCCATTCCTATGACGTCCACCATTTTTATTTTTGATTCAAATTGTACTGTTTTTCTTTAACAATTGAAAATTGTGCTTACACATCCATGGTGTTTATGCGCACAGCTATTACACAGCATAGTTTTAAATACCACACTATATAAAATTACTTACTCTGTCTATCTGATTTTGTACATTTTCAATTTATTATACCTGATACTATAGTGACCAATCTGAAATTCATTGCATCATATTGACTAGATAAACCACTAAGATGTACTGATTAAAATCTCTTGTGGCCCTCAGATTTTGCAGATCACACCATATAAATAACCATTCTCAAATAAACAACCAGTTTTTGAACTGAATAAAATGTGCACGGGAAAAATACACTGGTTTAATATAGTATGACATTGCTAGGAGACCAGTCTATTTGTGATATAACAGCTGATAGATAGAAAACTGTTGTGATGATCTGGATATTTTACACGTGTAAGCCTGTCAAAGCAACATTTGAAGCTGCAGTATTCAATACTATGGAGATGACAGAAGGAACTCAAGAAAAGTTTTTTGAAATGGCACATGGTTCTTCAGGCATTCAATATATTTCTTGTAAGAGAGGATTCATAGCTCAGTAAACACCATTACATCTTTATTGGGAAAAAAACACACTCACTGAGAACATGGACTTGTCAGTGACTCACAAATAGGCATTCTTGGCAGTGACTGAGTGAGCATTGCTAAGAAAACCACATTATACATACTGTGATTCTGAACAAAATGAAGATAATGATTTTCGTTCCATGATCTTTCCCAGAAAACTTGGAATACAGTTGTGAGCAACACCTTTAAATCTATGTGGAGGATGAGAATGGAACTTGTATATTGACTAATGATTAACTCCTCGAAAAGAAGCTTTGGAGAGAAAAGCTCCTTTCAAAATATTTGAAACTGGAAGTATGAAATGTTTACTTAGACAGCTAAACTTCTATGGATTTAATAAACTACAGCCTGCTTTTCAAAGATCTGCTTTTCCACATGACTTTCTGTCAAAAGAAAAGTGGGTCTCTGTGTTAAGTAAGGTAGTTTTTACTTGTAATAGATAAGGTCTATAAATACCTATGTTAAAATTATATAAAATTTATTGAAGAGGCTGTCTTTGCTCCATTGTATGTTTTTAGCTTCTTTGTCAAAAATTATCTGTCCATATTTATGTGGTTTTATTTCTGGGTTCTCAATTCTATTCCATTGGTCTATGTGTCTGTTTTTCTGCCAATACCATGCTGTTTTGATTATTGTAGCCCTGTAGTACAAGCCAAAATAAAATAAAAATAAAAATATATATATAAAATTACTATATTAATTTTATTTCAAAATATAGATAAATGTTGTGCATTCTGAATTTTGAAAAAAGTTGAACCTCCATTAAAATATTTGTTCACTGTTACCTTAAATATGGAAACTGTTTTTCACTTGAGGAAGTCAAATTTAGATTTATATGGCCAATAAGTAATTTTTGAAAATAGTGAACACTGTAAATTTATAGATGACATCATGTTTGGGTAAGTTCTTGATTACAAAACTATAAAGTTCTTCATAGGATCTGGAGGTCCGGTTTCTTCTTTTACATGTCAGTAAATAAGTTTTTTCCATTGTTTTAGATAGTGCTATTAAAATCTCTATTTTAAGCAAGGCTGTGCCCATCTTTTACTGAGAATGAAGAGTTGAAATGAAAAATGGTTCTTAATCACTTGCATCACTCAACTTATAGAATAAATACTTTAGAGGAAAGTGTCACGTACATAATCATAAATCTTGTTTTGTTGCTGATACAAGTAAAGTACACATAATTTCAAACTCCACACATCTAACTATGCCACAAAAGGTAAAGCCAGACCGAATCAGAGAATTGCACATAGGACTGCTCCTATCACAAGGGTTTTATAGTCTTCTCATCAGTTTTAGTTAGACTGTTAAAACAACTTGAACTACATCCAAATCCTGCTTCAAATCACATAACCACCTTTCATATGCACTCAAGGAAATGGCCTGATTTAAGATTTAATTGCAGATATAACTTATAATTCACATTCCCACATTACATCTTGTTTACAGAGAAGCAATTTTGAAGCTGATTTTCCAATCTGTCTTCATGATTTATCCATCTCTTATGGTTAACTTTCTAACCCTACAATTAGCAGGAAAACCACGGTTCCCAATGATGGTAACAGCAGATACACCTGCTGCCTTTCCATCATCCATAGCCTGCATTGTGGGCACATCATTGTTATTGCCAATGACCTAAAAGGCTATGCAGCATAACAAAGACTAAAATGTGTGTTGGCGAGTGTCAGCAGAATTCCTCATAAACTTTGTTTCCCCTATAAACTTACATGTTTACTTTGTCATTGTCTTCTGTCTATTATGGGAAATAGTTGGTTTCAAAATATGACAGGAGCCTTTCAATGACAGGCTACTAACTCCGTATTGAATATTTGGGAATAGTGGTCATTAGATTGGAATATTCAACACTATTTCTTCTAAGTATGTGGTATCTATCTAATTATTTTAAAAAAGAAATTTATGGGTGTAACAGGAAAAGAAGAACCTGGACTTAAGGAATTTCTTGAACAGCCCATTAGAATTCAAATGAGGTTCTAAGTTAGGAACACATGAATGTGTGATTCTTACAAATCAAATCCTACACAGTATTTTACTTGGGGTTTTATCATTTTCATTGTTCTCATCCAGTGTTTTCAATTCTAAGTCATATTTTGATATTTTCCTATAACATTTACCATATATATACATACATATTTTCCTATTAGACCCATTCTGCCTTGATTTCCATTCATCCAGTATTTGGACTGAAGCTTCATCCAGAAAATTTAGTTTCGAGCACAAGGTTTAACATAGGTGTATGTCCATCACATAACCTATACTCCCACAAATCTCTATTCAGGAAGTGTCAGAGTGATACAGCTTCTCATTTGAAATCATTTGCAACCAAATTACCAGTTCAGACTGTGTCACTGCATTAGAAAGCTGTCCTATGTGCAACAATACCAAATATCTGCATGTGTTAGGGAATTTGGTATATCCATGATATACTTTGTCTTTTTCATGATGCATAAAATCAGATGTGAAAAATAGACAAAATCAAGAGACCTGGGAAAGCTAGATACACCGTAGGCAACACCAGATGTTCTGAAGTATTTGACCAAAATTTGTGCTTAAGACATTGTGAGTGCCAGAGTAACATTGTATCTTCCAAAAGTCTCACCAATGTCAAGGCAGCTTTACTCGTCCTGTGTAATGCAAATGATTCAGTTCACACTGTGGAAACATCCCATATAATGTGATGTTTGCCAAGATATTATAAGGGCAAGTGAAACGATACTCACAGGTTGTTTAAAAAGGACTCTTTACCAGTCACATAGAGTGTCCAAATTATTAAGCTTGAACCCTGATGGTAACACTGTTTTCATGGGCAGTGTACACCTGAAATCTAGGTTGGTGGCAGTAGCACTTCGTCTTAACAATCTTCCTGGGACATTGATCTAAATATGCAAATCTTTAAAGTCCTAAAGGCAGGTGAATCAACTGCTGCAGGTTTTCACAATGAAGACGAAAATAAGAAATGTCTTTGATATGCCAGTATGTACTTTTCCAACAGGGAACACCTAAATTATTGAAAACAGATTCAGAGTGGGCCAAAGGTAGATTAACATTTACTGAATGACTTCTGCCACGGAGTCTCTCCACTGAGTGTTTCTATTTTCATAACAGGTTTTGAAGTTGACTAGCTGGACAGTTCAACAGATACCATCATTGTTTGACTTAGCTAAAACTCCAGTGATTTATACATGTCTGCCTAGGCACAACTTAATGAATTGAGGGTTACATTGCTCCACCTGCGTTCCTTTCCATCAAGGAGTAAGAGACATGTTTTCTTGTCTCTTTCTGTGGATACCTGGGTTGCAGCAGGAGTCAAGACTGCAGTCTTGATTTGCACTAAAAAGCCTTGCACATATTATTCTCCAGAGTGAATTCAGATTTTAGACTTTCTTATTATGTTAGCTGTTTACGACATGAGTAAAAGCTACTAAGCTGCATGGGACAGTTTCGTAAGTGTGACAGAAGACAGGGTTCTCTATCCAAGAAAAATAACTTTCTCACTGACATCAAAATCAGTTACTATAATTTGTATTGGCCTCAGTTTCCTAATCTTACATTGATGACACAGAATAAAATTGATTTTCCCCATGAAGTTGTCTTTGTCACAGGATGCAATTGGCAAAATGGAGAGAATGCTCGATCATTTTTAGTAAACAGGGGCATGTTTCTTCTCTATGTTAAAAAAATACATATTATGATCTGTTTAACTCATTTGCTGCCTTGATTCATTTCAAGTTTGTTGTTTTTTTTTTCAAAATGTGTAACAAAAGCAGAAATGAGGTTTTGTTGATAACTCCCAAGGTGACTTAGGATCAGTCAAAATTACTCAAGATAAAGGGTCACTCAGGGCCTACAAAGGATATCAGCACTGACCCAAAGCCTCAGTTCCTCACAGGAGGTATCACAACCAACAGCGGTGTACTGGGAGCAAGAGTACTCAGAGCAAGATTGAGAAACAGTCTAATACTGGACACAGAGGACAATCAAAACCTGCTTAACCTGAACACTACATCAAAAACATCATAACAACTGATGAGCATCACTACACACACAGTGCCACCATGGACATGCTCTCAATTGCTATTGCAAATAGGCAGAGATTTGGCAACACTGCATTTCCAGGCCTCACACAGGACATAGTGGGCTGACAAGTAAAACCAAGGGACACTTGGGATAACCAGATTGGGCACAGAATCAAGTGCTTTGTCACGATCATTCGAGATCCTTTAAAGCTAACACAGTGCACTTTGAATTAACAGAGGAAATAAAGAATATTTTTGCTTCACTCTTTAACGTATGAGCAACACTAACAACCTGCAAACCCTAGGTTAAAAAACAAACAATCTTAAAAAAAAAAGAGGGTATTCACTGAAATGTGCCCAACATATATCCTGCATGCAGTTAGGAAAAGCAGGAGATGCTAAGGACAACAGGAGGGCCTTCCAACTACATATAAATATGCTGGTCCACAAGAATGTGCTAGGGATGCCTAGAGGAAATCATGACTATCAGGGGCACCCAGAACTACTATGAATCACTATGGAACCATGGGTGACCTGGGGCTGCGAGGACATGTTCCAACATATTATTATGTGCTGAGGACATCAGAGATACACGCAGAACCAGCAGTGGATTCTGCAGCAACTGAAATGCTAAGATGATGTGGGATATTCTACCAGAAACACCAACACACACATAGAATAACCACCATACACTCGTGATCAGTCACCATAAACCAACAAGACCTGGGAGTTTGCCAAACATCCCAGCGTGAGTTAGGACCACCTGGATGTGCTCTAGATTAACAGGCACAGTGGTATTTACCATAATGTTTCAAGACCACAGGATGTTATCAGCATCAATGTGGGCACACATTGTCCACATTTGTGGGCAAAACATTTCCAATACCACCACACAAACCACCATGGTGATCCACAAACTGAGTAGGTTGAACAACACCAACAACTCCAATGAACACTCAAAATAATGAGGGAGCTGTCATTACCACTACAGGTCTCTCAGGGCAATGATTTAGCTAGTGACACCATAAAAGTTGTACTCAAGACAACCAGTGTTCATCAAGGACCACCCGAATGGTACTCAAGGCCACCAGGGTTTCATCAGGATTCACAAGGGACCCATACAGCCAAGTGGTGCTCAGTAACACTGAAAGACTGTCAGGATTACTAGTGGTCCCAACAATATGAATGCAGAAAGAAGTACCATATAAAATTCGGGTAGGTAACCCTATCAAAAAGAAAAAAGAAAAGCAAAATAAAAACAAACAAACAAAACACACACACACACAAAGAAACAAAAGGAAATCAGTTTTACAAGATATATGGAGGCAAACCAAAATCTGCTGTGGACCAACAAGACATATGAAGACAACTGGAATGGGTTCAGAGTACAAGGGGAGGACTAAAGACTACCAAGGGGTTGTCATGTCAACCAGGAGTTGGTGATGATGACCAAGGTCTACCATAATCACTGTCAGGTGTTGAAGTCAATGAGAGCGGACAAGAAACACCAGTGGGAGCACAGGGAACACAATGTACACTCAGGATCACCAAAAGCCACTCAGAACAAGGAGTTATACAGAATCTCTAATGTGTTAACAGGCACCACAGGACATGCTCAGTAACACAACCAAAACCTAAGAAACAGTTGAGGAACCCAGAAAAAGCAGGGTCAGGGATGGATGAGCAGATTGATCTCAGTGCCATCAGGATGAGCCAAAGTACCAACAATGACTGAAAACAACCAATAGGTGATTAGGCAAACAAACAGGTGCACTGAACATGCATAATCACTGGGGAGACATCAGGATAACCAGGAGATATTTGTGGAAACCAGGAGGCCTGTGAACTACCAATGCATTAACAAGAACATCAAAGGTGTTGAGTCATCTGCTGTCATTAAGAACATCAGAAAAACTCAGAAATCCCCAAACTCCAAAGGGACACCAGCACTGGGTGGGGCATAGAAGACCTAATGGACAGTGAAGTTCATCAGGGAAAACTCTGGACAACGGGGATAGGCTCATAAGCATCAGGGTGCATCCAGGACCAGCAGGGCTTCCTCAAGAACACCAGGACAGTAATACACCAAAATCACCTGGGGGTGCACAGTACAATAAATCATTTAGGACAAGCATTGAGAGCTCTGGAAATGTGGGGGCAGTAAATGTTTATTCAATGACCATTTTACACTTGCAAGCACATGGGGTAACTGAAATGGACCGTAGAAACCCCAGGACCACTAGAGATGCTGCAAATCACCCGGGTGAACTCAGGAACACAAAAACCTCTCAGGGTAATCAGTTCTAGGAGTAATACCAAGGTTGACAGAGGTCCAGATCCAGCTTTTGGGAACATCAGTGAGGAAAAACCACCTGGAGCCAAATGAAATCAACAGTGAAAAATAGAAGACAACTACAGGTTCATTAAATTTTCCTGGGTACACAGCAAAATCAAGTGGTGTTGATTTTCCTGAGCAACCTTTGTTTTCCTTAGTCGTTCCTGAAATATTTGGTTGTGCCTCACAATCTTGAATAAAGTCCTAAGATCCAATATGCCCCAGGCTGGTCTTAATTCTTCTAGTAGATATGAGCAGGCTTTAGAAATCTTGACAACACCACGGTGACACTGAATACTACTGATACAATTAGTAATGCTCTTAGAGCCTCTTTGCGGTGTTATTCATTTTAAGGATGGACTGAACATGCCATAGTTATTATTAATTATTTAATTGAATAAACAAAACCTTATAGACATAGACAATAGTATAATGTTTACCAAAGGATACAGAGGGAAGGTAGGGGTAGATGAGGGTAAATGGGATTAAATGTATGGTGAAGGAAGAAGAACTGACTCTGGAGGTGAACAAACAATGTGATATATAGATGATGTGTTACATCATTACCCACAAAATACTTATTTTGATTATCCCTTGGTGATTGTCTGTATTTCCAGTTGCATTCAGTGCTCTTTGCTATCCTGAGTGTCCTTTACTAATTCTGAAAATGCTGTTTTGCACTGAGTTTCTTGTGTTACTCCTAATTGTCCCCTTTGGTGCTGAACTATATTTGAACGTCCTCCAAATAGAATGCCATCATATTCCTAGAAACTAGCAGTATTCCCAAGATCCCTGTGGTTGCCTGAGTTTCCCCATGTAGTCATGACCAGTCTATAATAGTCCTGGGTGCACCATGGTAATTGTGAACACATCCTGTTCCTCCTGAGAACTCAGTGTTTGCTCTAGATGTCTCCTACATTTCCTGATGTCCTTCTGGTAATCCTGAGATTCCTTTTGTTGCCTTAGTGCTAAATTGAAGTTCTGATAGGTCCCCTGTCCCTCTAAAAGGCCTCTGCTGGGGTTACAGAAATATTTTTTTGGGTTGTCCCATGGAAGTCCTGATTATACCCTGACCATCCCTTGTGGGTTGTGTAATACATTCATTTTTCATGCCCCCTCATTGGCTTCAGGTTTCCTGAGTGTTCCTGAGTAACCTCTAGTTGTCTTGAGTGCTCCTATTTTTTCTGAAGTCTAAATGACCCTGAAGATCCTCTTGGCAATCATTAATTTTATAATGGCTCTGAGCACTGGAATGCTTTGAAGCTCCAGGACTTTAGGAAAATAATCAGAATTAAATTATGACCATCTGGCACTATGTAGAACACCAGTGCATCATTTTGGTCCACCAGGATTCAATCAGGAATACCAGGATCTCAGTACACACTTAAAATGAGAAAGAGCAGATCTAGATACATGGCAATTTTTGAATGTCCAGATAATGTTCACAATAACAGATATCAAGTTTACCAGGGCACTATGAGGACCATACACATGCGATCAGGGCAATAATGGTGTTCCAGGATTTAACGCATTCATCCCAGTCCAACAGAGAACAAAAAAGAGGTGTTCAGAAAAGGTGGGTGCATTCAAAGATATCAGAGGGCACCCGTAAACATTTTAAAGTGCTTAAGGTTATAACAAGTAAGAGTGGACAATATAAAATACTAAGTACTGCCAGGGTATCATCACAGAAAACTGAATGGTCTCAGAAAAACAAGGGGCACTTGGAAAACACAAACAGGGCACTCAGGACCACTAAGTCACTATGAAGATTACCAGAGATCATTAACATGATCCGTCATTGGTCAGGAACTCTATTTTTCTTTCAAGAAAGCTTTAATTACTCAGGACATCCTGAGTGTGCCTAAGAACATCAGTGCATTATCATAATCATCACTGCATGCTCTCAATATCAGGTGTTTCTCAGGTTTACCAGGAAACCCTCAGGCAAAGCTTTGGGAACACACAGAACACAAGGGGTGCTCAGAAGCAGCAACCATGGCACATTCATGAAAACCAGGAAATGAATATGAAAAGTAGTGTCATTCACAGAAGCCAAGATGCAATCAGGAAGATCAGAGCACATTCCGTTATATCAGAAGGCATGTACACACACAAAAATAACCCAAGATATATATGCCACCTGGTACTGAGAAAATCACAAAAGGTAATGGAAAATATTCATAGAGACCTCAGTACCCCCTGATGTGCTCAGCAAGTAAGGAAAATAAGTTGTTCACTGGAATATACTAAGGAACATCGAGGCATGACCATAAAGGTCCTGGCACTTTCACGCTTCCCTGAATGCTCAGGATCACCTGAATACTATCAGGACAATGATGATCTGATCAGGCCAGAAGAGGTTCAGGAACTGCAATTCCCTGTGGAGACCAAGGGAGTCTTCATGATAGCCAAGAATAACCACAATCACCACGTGTCACTCAATTCCAGTGATGCATTATAACCTGTAGCTAAATACTAAAAATTCCTCAAAAGACACTGAAGAGTGTGTCTGAGTCCAAAGTAGTTCCCATGCACTGTCAAAATTACCTAGGCCCTGAGGATTACCAGTGTCCTGTGAAGACTCCCAACATGCACTCAGGAATATTAGGGCTCAATCAGGATGATGTGAGGGTATTCAGAAACATCAGAATATGCTCAGAAAAAAAGCCTTGGTGAATTAGGGTTATGAAAGTGCTTACAGGATCATCTGAGGCCCAGGATTACATGGCAGTACCCATGAATACCTAGCTTCATTCAATATTGAAAATTGTCTGCAAGCAAAACCAGGAGTCTCTGAGGACCTCCAGAAGTTACTTATGCCCATGGGTGGTAATGTCCATTCTATGTAAGGGTGGTGAGGGCACTGAGTGAACAATCACTAGAACCAAGGAATAATCAGGTACACCTATTCAGGGAGCTCAAAATCACCTGAACACCATGAGGATCTGAAAATTACTGTTATATTGACACCAGGATGTTAGGGCCATGAGACTTTCTCTGTAAAATAACTAATTTCATAGCTGTACACAGTGTACAGTGGACCAGCATGTGGTACTTAAGTCTACCAGGGGTTAAAGAGGGAGATCACAATATGATAAGGAATACTGGAGTTTGTCACTCTGGACCATCACCAAATTTCCAACAAGGCCAGAAAGCACTTAATAGGAGCAGGAGGTTCTAAGAGCTCTCACTGAACAATGAAAATCCACTGAGGGCATTCAGGATAATTCCAGGACCACCCAGAGATTTTCCCTTTTTGTCCTAGAGACCAGCACCAAACAGGGAATACACATTACCCAAAGTGCACTGAGAACCACATTGAGATTCTCAAAACAATGAAGGTGCTATCAACACAACCAAGCATCATTCAGATTTCCATGTGATGCCAAGAACTACAAGGGCACTTTCATTAGCAGCAAAGAAAGTCTTGGTATATCTCAAATGACCATCACAATCCAGGATAACTGTAGTCAGTGGGGACAGCTTAAAAGACATGGGGACACACAAAACCTTCAGATTCCACTAAACAATCTAGTCTTTGAACTTCAGAGAATATGCATCTTTAAAGTTCAGTGTTTTCATATTGTTTGCTTAGATACCAAGGAGAAGGATTGCTGGGTAACATGGCAAGTCTATTTGTAATTTTTTTGAGGAACATCCACAGGGTTGCACCACTTTACTTTGAGTGGCCAAGGCATGGAAACAATCAAAGTACCTTTTGAGAGACGATTTGATAAAGAAGATGTGGTATATACACACAATGGAATATTATTCTGCCATAAAAAAAGTTTCAATAGTGTCTTTAGTTACAACATGTATGGATTTTATATTATTATGCTAAGCAAACTTAGTGAGACAGAAAAAGTCGAAAACTGTATGATTTTACTCACACGTGGTATATAAGATTGAAAACAACAAAGGAACAAGACAAACAAATGAAGAAATAAAAACTCATAGACACAGATAATAGTTTAGTGGTTACCAGAGAATGAATAGGGTACATAAGGGTGAAAGGGATAGATATATGGTGATGGATGAAGAACTGATTTTGTGTGGTGAATTCATAACATGGTACACATAATAGATGATGCATTACAGAATTTCATATTTGAAATCTATATAACTTTACTAACAATTGTTACCCAAATAAAATTCACTTAAAAAACAAACAAATAAACAAACAAACAAACACTAATAAGCCTCAAAGACAACAGGGCCTCACAAGGAAAAAAAAGAAAAATTGGGATTACAGGACAACTGAGTGACTCTGAGGAGAGTCATTAAAAAGAGCCAGGAACATCTCAGGGCCTGTAGGGCATTATTAGAAACACCAGAGTATGGTCATGACAATCAGAAGCACCCAGATATACAAGAATTGGTTCAGCGCCCTACAACACTGTAAGGACTGTGTAGGCATGGTCACAAACAACTGGGTTCAGTCAGTATCTCCAGGGCATCCAGGAACATTATGTAGTGCCAGGCTTTACTACACGTCAAAACAGAACAAGTAGGCAGTACTTATGACCACCAAATAACAAGCAGAATAACAGAGATAGACTCAGGACAACAGCCTGCATAGAATACACCTGAGTAATACTAAGGACAACTAAGGCACTATAAACACTTCCAGGGACCTGTGAGGAAAGGCAAGCACTGTGCAAAGGCCTCCCATTATTTCACAGGACTAGCAGAAATATGTCACAACAATTAGAGGCACCCAATGTAACCAGCGATCACAAAGGGCAATCCAGAGTTCTTCGTCACAACCAGTATATACCGTGCATCAATAGGGTACGTTTAGCACAAGCAGAGGAAACTCAGAACCACCATGTGTCACTCAGGATCACCACATACCTTTCAAACAATTAGGAAATACTCAGGACACTCAAGAAATGCACAAAGACACCAGCACACTGTCAGGGTTACCAGAGAGTATATAGGTAAGATGTTGGTCAAAACCTCTTAGGACATTGTCATGATCACCAGAAATGATCAGGGAAATGTGGGGCATTTGGCACAAACAGTCAACAAGCAGTTCACACAAAAGTTGTACAAGACTGTAAGGGAAATGATAATACTAGCAGGAGTACCTCATGAATAGAATGACAATCTGAGAGGAGGCAGGTTGCTATCATGACTGCCACGGCACTCAAAACAATCACATATCGTCAGGACAACAAGGATACTCGCAGTACCACTAGGCAAATATCAGGGTGATGAGGATCTCCAAAAGAACACTAGTCAGCTATCAGAACTATCAGGTGGCTATGAAACAAACAAGACATAGACATTTTTCTGAACATTTGCAAGAACCTCTTAGATCTTTCTTCCACCACAGGCAACCAGAACCAAAATGTGTGGCCAAGGACCATGGGGCAATAGTGAAATATCCCAGGCACTACAAGCATTGCTTTGGGTATTCAGGAGAACAATGAGTGCTGAAAACCAACAATGCCCATTCGAGAACACCAGGAGAACTTCTGGATGATCCGGGATGATCCAGTATAAACAGGCATTATCCTCTCTAGGAACCAGCAATCAGTAAACACCACTGTGTGCCCATGACACACATTGTGTATTGAGGGGCAACAGCAGGCACTCAAGAACACCAGAGTCATGGTCTTTCATTTGGGTACTATCAGGACGTGTATACAGTGCTCAGAAAATCCAGGGGACACTTAAAACTTGACTAGGGCCTCCTCAAAGAACCCAAAGTGCACAGAGCACCAGCACACTCTCAGGAATATCAGGGGTCTCTACAGAGGATCAGGAAGATTCATAATCATTATGAAGCATTCAGGATCACTTGAGTCACTCAGAACAACCAGAAGGTATGCAAAACATCTAAAAAGAACTCAAGTTGATGAGGGGGCTATCAGGATCACCAGAAGTCTCTCAAGGCATTCACTAGACTCCCAGGATATCCAGTGGTCACTTCAGATAAGCTAGTGACACCAGTGATCACTCTATGTCACTTAGGAGCACAAGGAGATATCAGAACCACCAGGGTGCAGTGAGGACCACTTATTGACTATGTTTTTATGACAGTCCATAATAACATTCAGAGGTGTATGTGGAATAGTGAGTGAAGCTAAGCATGGCCTGAAGACACATACACATCAGACCTTCATAAGAATTACCTAAAATGTTGACAAAACACTGGGGAACTGAAGTCAGCCATTGGTCACTCAGTACTAGCATGATACTTTTGGGGGTAGCAAGATTTGTTCAGAATAATGCACATTCCCATGTCCATTGGGAGACATAGGAGGACTACCAGAAGATTTTTACTTTAATCAAGCAGGATTCACTAGGAAGCATGATGACACTATTAAGAACACAGGAAACACACAGCAACACCCATCCTTTAACAGGAAAATGCATAAAGGGCATGTTGCCACCATAGAGCTTTTAGTATATCCAGATGGTATTCTTGATAGCTTGTGCTACAACAGGATGATTCGGGCCACTCTAGAGCATCTTGGGCACTAGTGAGAGCTGTGTGTTACAGAAAGCACTATCAACACCACTAAGAAGAGCGTACAACTATCCAAAAGCTAGCAGAATTATCAGAGTATACTCAAAACCACCTGGCTGAACCCTGAAAAAAACAATCACTTAGGGTCACCATGTAACTTTTAGGAATAACAACACAACGACAAAAACAACAACAAACAAATCAAATAAATCAACAAAAACTAGGAAGACTCCTAATGGACATTGGGAAACCACAAAATAGTGAATGTTTCTTTTGTTTTGAGATTTTTTTTTAATTTATTTTTTAAATTTATTGGGGTGACAATTGTTAGTAAAATTACATAGATTTCAGGTGTACAATTCTGTATTACATCATCTATAAATCCCATTGTGTGTTCACCACCCAGAGTCAGTTCTCCTTCCATCACCATATATTCGATCCCCCTTACCCTCATCTCCCACCCCCACCCCCCTTACCCTCTGGTAACCACTAAACTATTGTCTGTGTCTATGAGTTTCTATGTCTCATTTGTCTGTCTTGTTCTTTTGTTGTTTTGGGTTGGTAAGGACAGCACAAAAAAAGAAAACTACAGACCAATATCCCTGCTGAATACCGATGCAAAAATCCTAAATAAAATTCTAGCAAATCTTATTATATGTCGGTATAAATAAATAAGAAGCCTAAATTTAGTTGAAGTGAGTATGGAGAAAAATACATTGGCACAGAGGTGCTTGGATAGAAAAACTTAGTGAAGTTCTGATAACATATATGTGTGTGTCTTCCAATGCAACATTTGAATGTTCAGTACACAAGTTTATGCATATGAGAAACGAGGTGAAGAAATTTAATTTGTGATGGCACATGCTCTTTCAGACATTCAAGCTCTTTCTTCTAACAGAGGATATGCTAGTTCATCTTTACTGAGCCATTACGTCTTTACTGCAAGAACATACATTTACTGACAACACGGACTTGACGACTGTGATTGAAGAAACTGCATTCCTGTCTCTGTCTAAAGGAACTTTGATAAGAAATCCATATTGCACATACTGTGATTCTAAGCTGGATGAAGATCATAATTTTCATTGTATGAACTTTTAGAGAAAAATTTGGAAAATAGTTGAGAGCAAGGAATTTAAATCTATTTGGTGTGATGAGTATGGAAGTTCTATAGTAATAATGAAGAACTTTAAAAAAATAAGTTTTGGAAATAAAAGCTACTTTCAAAATATTTAAAAGAGGGAGCGTGAAGAGTTTAACTCAATAGGTAACTAAGGATTTAGTAAACTATGAAGGATTTTTTTCAAAGATGTGCTTCTCTCCATCACTTTCTAGCAGGATAAAACGGCAGTTCTGTGTTAAGCAAGGTACTGCAAATAAACAGAAAAGAGTTGGAATTAAAAGGGCTTCTCAGTTATTAGCACCAGTTCAACATGAAACAATAAACACTTTCAATCAAAGGGTAATATAAATAATCATAATGCTGGTTTTGTAGCTGACACAAGTAGAGAATGTATACTTTAATTCCACATATTTAAATATGCCACAAAAAATGAACCCTGCTTCCAATCACAGACTGGCTCATGCAACAGATCCAAAGATAGCAATTTATCTTCTTCCTTATCAACTTCAGTTAGATCATATAGACAAGTTCTACTGTACCAGAATGCCATTCAAATTATTTGACCACATTCATGTGCACTCTCATTGCAGCTATACTCAAACAAATGGCTACTTTTTGACTTGAATTGCAACACAACTTCTAATTCCCATTCCTACATATTTCTCACTTACAAAGAAGCTATTTTGAAACAGTGAGGGATTCTACATTTTCAATCAGTTTTCCTGATTTATAGGGAACAGATGCTCATCTTTCTTACTCTACAAATGACAGGTACACCATGGTTCCCAATGCTAATGATACTGGTACGTTTGCTGTCTCTCCATTATACGTTGCCTGAATTAAGATGTATGATCATTATTGCCAACCACTTACAAGGATATGCAGCTCACAAATATTAAAATGGGTATTGGCAAATATTAGCAGAAGCACTCATATATTTTATTTCAACAATAAACTTACATGTACAACTTTGTTTTCTTTGTCCACATTATGTGAAATACTTGGGTTTCAAATGTTGACTTCTGTTAATTACGGGCTCCAAATTCTATATTGAGTATTTGCATATATTGGTCATCAGATTGGACTATTCACGAGCATTCCTTTATGAAAATGATAGCTACCTAAAAATTTAAAGTACAGAAATTCATGGGCATAACACGACAAGGAGTAAGATGACTTAAGGAATTTCTGGAACACCCCATGAGAAATCAAATGGGATGAAAATTAGGAAAGCATAAATGGGATTCTTACAGAACAAATTAACATCATGATAATGCACAGTATTTACTTTGGGGTTTTCTCAATTTCATTTCTTTTTCTCATTCTATGTTTTTGACTGCACTGCTAGCGTTTATCTTCATCAAAATACATCACATTCTTAAAAACACAGCACAGTATCAACCAGCTCAATAGCCATGATCATCCTGATGCCACATTCACTCTAATGAAATAATAAAGATCACAGAATATCATCATCAAATTTATGACTGTCAGCATCTACTGGAATTTTGCAACTGAGAGTCTAAAGTCTGCATTTATTCTAATCCACTCATTGCATTCCTATTTATTCATGTCCCTGATTTCCCACCTTGTGATTCCATTCCATATTTTTTATGTATATATTTATGTTCCTTATGTTCCATCCAAAGACAGGCTGAATTCCATATACTTGCATTCAATGCCTATGTGATTTTTGAACCAAGAGCCAGAGCTTGGCTAGCATGTACATTGAATATGTGGCTTCTATTGATCTCAAGGGCTCCATACCTTTGAGTTCTACTGAGCATTTCAGACTACATTTAGAAAATAATATTCAGCCATTAAATTCCTGTCTTATACATTCACCCCAGCTCTTCACCCCTGACTTTAGAAGTTTCCCTTGTTGCCTATTTAGAACACTAATCATCCCTTCTCAGCACAGATGTAATCTCTTTCAGATGTGCTTTTCTCCACTTTTCAGGGTCAAACTTGGGCATCAGCAAAGTTTTCCAATAGTACATCACATGCAATGTATGTTTAGCGTTTTTTGAATTAGCAATAGATGGGAGGTCAATGAAACGAATTAATATTTATTTTCTTTACCAAATATAGCAATGCTTCAATGGTTTTCAATAAATTACTGTTTTGTATTATCTCTTCAACAGAACACTTTGTTTTCATTAGCAATGAGATAGGTGGCAGCTATGGCAGTCTCTGAGTCCATCACTGAACCTAGGTTAAGCAGGGAAATGTAATGTTAATTATTTCTATGACTTTTATGATGCCAAACGTAAAAATGCTGCTGTGTTCATATTTTGGATATTTCAATTTTTCAACCCAAATTAATATTCCATCCTTGTACTCGTAAATATATTGATTTCTACAGGTCACTACTTACACTGAAGTTTCATCCAGAAAATTCAGAGGTTTATAACAGACATAGATATATCTATATCTACGTTGATATCCATCACATAAACTGTGTTCCTTTAACACTATACTCAGGACTACTCAGGTAATGTAACTTCTCATTTGAAATCATGGTAGTGTTCAACCAAGCTACCTCTTGAAATTGTGTGGACTGCATTAGTCCTCTACTATATTTGCAATGACAACAAATACCTGCATGTATTAGTGAAAATAAGTTAACCATGTAATACTTTGGAGTTCTCGTGTAGCCTTAAAGGCAGATGTAAAATTTTAAAAACTGCAACAGACCTGGGATGCTAAATGCACTGAAGGCAAGACCAAATGTTCTGAGGTATTTGACCAAAATTCTATACTTAAGGAAATTTGAATGCAAAATATTGTACCTTCAAAAATTGTCAGCAATGCCAGGCAGTTTATCCTTCCCTGCAAATGGCAAAAGTGGCAACATCACATGTGGCAACATCTCATATAACATGATGTTTACCAAGAGATTATATGGTCCAGTGAAACACGATTCATATGTGTGGTTGAAAAGGAGCCTTTACCTCAGTTTCATATGGTCCAAGTTATTGAGCTCAACACTGATTGTGGAAATGCTGTCATGTGGTATGAAAACCTGAAACTCTGGTAGGCTGTGTTAGCAGCTCTTCTTTAAGATGTATGTGATCTATTGTTGAACCTTCATTAGATAATTGATCAAATCACATACAATTTTAAATATCATAAATGCAAATCAGGGTCCTGCTCTAGGTTTTCACCCTGGAGACCAAAAACAAAAATGTCTCTGATTTGTAAGTACTAGTTTGGTAACAGGAAACACCAAAACTATTGAAAACAGCTTCAGAGTAGACCAGAGTTAGAAATGCACTTAGTGAGTCGAGATCTGCCACTGACTCTGTCTGCTTAGTGTTTATATTTGCATAATTGTAACAGGTTTGGAAGTTGAATAGCTAGAGAGTTCAATAGACACCATTAAATTTTGATTAGCTAAACCTGTACTGATTTGTACCCATCCAGCTACGTACTACTTTATGAATTGATGGTCACTTGATCCACCAGATTTTCTTTGCACATGGAATGGGAAACAATTTTTTGGAGGTAGTGTAGATATCACCTCTATTTGGAAATCTCGGTTGAAGCGGCATCAAAGCAAGTGCAGTCTAGACTTGCACTAAAAACCATTTTAAGTATTCTTCTCCAGGGTTATTTAAGGTTTAGGATTCCTTATTAGTTTTGAGTGAATTAGTCTGCTATTAGATGTCATTGTTGACATAACATACACTATATTTGTGTACATTCTGATTGAATTATGATTTTTTTCTTCCACAGCTAGCAAAGATTAACTAATCAGCAACAACTTTTTCAAAATAAATCCTTTGTTTTAGAAAACAATTATATTCCCTCAGCCACCACTTGTGTAAATACATATGCTACCTGTACCCAAGGAGTATGTTTATAATTCTTCACCTGAACATATGGACACACAGGAATGTATTGAACCAAACCACATCTTTTTAAAATTCATCCTGAGCACAAAATGATTGATAGCTGTGTACAACCTCAGTGAATGCTGTTAAGCGAGCATGTTGCTCTTTCATAGGTGCTGACAGTAGACATAGTTCTCCATCTAAGACAAAGAACATTCTCCCTGGCATTAAAAGCAGTTTTAATAGATTATATTGACTGTAGTTTCCTAATTTTATATTGCTAATGCAGAATCACACTTTCATTTTCCCTTTGAGGTTGTCTGTGATTCAGGATGTAATTGGCAAGTTGGAAAAAATGTTAGATTTACTACTAAGGAGTGGTATGTCACATATCTATACATCAATATCTATCTCTAGGGAGACAAGGGAGAGTGTCTCATTTAACATGATGTTTACCAAGAGATTATATAGGCAAGTGAAACAGGACTCCTAAGAGTGGTTAAAAAGAGCCTTTACCTCACTTTCATAGTGTCCAAGTTATTAAGCTCAACACTGATGGTAACAATGTTGTCATGTGCTATGAAAACCTGAAATTCAGGTTGGCTACGTTAGCAGCTCTCCTTATAATCTTCATTAGACGATTGATCTAATAATGTACATCTTAATAATCATAAAGTCAGGTCAGTCGTGTTTCCAGGTTTTCACAATAGAGACCAAAAAGAGAAATGTCTTTGATTTGTACATAGTAGTTTTCCAAAAGTAAACACCGGAAACTATTAAAAACACTTTCATAATAGGGCACAGTTAGAAATACACTTACTGAGTTGTGTTCTGCCACTAGGACTGGCCGCTTAGTGCTTATGTTTGCATAATTATAACTGGTTTGGAAGTTGAATAGCTAGACAGTTCAACAGACACCATTAAATTTTGATTAGCTAAACCTGAACTGATTCGCACACAACCAGGTACACACAAATTTTTGTACCGAGGGTCACTCGATCTACCAGATTTTCTTTGCATCATGAAAAGGAGAAAAATTTTGGGGGGTCATAGAGTAGATATCACCTCTTTTTGGAAAACTTGGTTGAAACGGGATCCGAGCAAGTACTCTATTGACTTACACGAAAAATCCTTGTACATACTCTTCTCCAGTGTTATTTAACATTTTAGGATTCCTTATTAGGTTTGAGTGAACTAGTCTGCTATTAGATATCATTGTTCACATGATATATTTTACCTGTGTGTACACTATGGTTGAATACAACTGGAATATTCCCTATCAGTTGAATACTACCTATTTTTTTCTTCCACCAATTGGAAACATTAAGTAATCAGCAACAATTTGTTTCAAAAGGAGTCCTTAGTTTTCAGACCTGAAGACAATTATATTCTTTCAGCCACCACTGGTGTAAATACATATGCTATCGGTACCCAAGGAGTACATTTATAATTGTTAACCTAATCATGTTAACTTAATCAATCACAGGAATACATTGAACCAAACCACATCTTTCTTTGAATTCATGCTGAGCAAAAAATGATTGATAGCTGTGTACAACATGAATGAAAGCTATTAAGCAAGCATGGTGCACTTTCATAGGTGATGACAGTAGACATAGTTCTCTGTCTAAGAAAAAGAACATTATCACTGGCATAAAAAGCAGTTTCAACAGATTATATTGGCTACAGTTTCCTAATCTTACACTGCTAATGTAGAATCAGACTTTGATTTTCCCATTGATGTCTGTGTTTCAGGATGCAATTGGCATGGTGGAGAAAAGAATAGATTTATTACTAAACAATGTCATGTCTCATAGCTATCTATCTATCTATCTATCTATCTATCTATCTATCTATCTATCTATCTATCTATCTATATCTATCTATCTATCTATCTATCTATCTATATATTATAGATATTATGACCTGTTAAAGGTATTTTTTTCCAAAAATTTCTATGAAATTTCCTAGAGTAAAGAGTAGAATAGCCTAATCCATTTTTCACACACTAAAATAGTCATAGAGGTAATCATATTGTATCACTGCATTAAAGTTGGGACCAATGATACTAAAACACAAAGAATAAACACACTCCTCAAGACACTCTACCCTAAATGTCTCCCTGAACACTTTGCAATTCAATTCTGAGGCTTTGTTGGGAATCCATTACAATTTTATTCTTGTTTTATTCTTTTTATACCCAACATTCAATCAATCCCATTTTAAATATGAAGCTGGAACAGAAGCCTGCAATTATTCAATAAAATGAACTATATGTGACCAAAATTTCCTTTTTGTGAAAAATCTGTGAAGCCCAGTATTAGTATAAACCAGTCCATTTTCCTCTGTCTATTATATGCCAAAAATAAAAGGCAGCTTTGACAAGTGTATGGCAGGGCTAGTGACACAATTTCATCATTCTGCCTGATTACAAAATGCAAAACACTACAATATATAACATGACAAACAAAACAAAACAAAACAAAAAAACAAAACAAATAAACAATAACAAAAACAAACAAACAAAAATATAAAGAAATACACTTGGAATTACAATAGTATAAAGATAAACATGAATGTCATTTCAACTGTTGTACCTATAAATAACAAGTCATTTGTATTTTACTGAAAAATACTGAATTCTGAGACAGGTTACTTCATGGGTTATTCGAAAGTTAAATGAATACAGCAGGAACTGCTGAAAAACACTGTGATAGAAATCTATCAACATGTCATAAGAGGCTGTGTGAGATATTTGTTTAAAATTAAGAAAGCAATTGAATATAAAAATATGGAAGTTAGACCTCATCAAATGGTGGCGTGAGGTGAGACTCTGTAAAGCTCCCCTGGAATTTACAACTAATCGAACAACAATAACTCCAGAAAGGACTCCCTACACAGCAGACAGGCAAGACAAAGAGGCCCACTACTGAATTCACCTAAAGGGGGGTGAATAGCACAGTTGAGAGAGCAGGGAAGTGAGAAGTGAAGAGACGGAGACATGCGGGCGCAGGACTCAAGCCTAGCTCAGTACTCCGAGCTCACTACAACCCAGAACTACTGCAGCTGTGGGAGAGGGAATAACTCAGACTGCTAGGGCTCTACTTGTGGCCCACAGGGTTGAGGGGGCAGCATATAACACGGCAGAAACCACCACTCACGGAGAGACTTCGGAGCAAAGACTGAGGGAAGAAGGCTGAAAACGGTGGTTTTAAGCTTCACTGCCGAGTAGAGAATGGAAGTCTTAGGCACTGAGACTAATCGCCCCCTACCTCTCCTCCCTGAGCTTGCCACGCCCCCACATGCCAGGTGCTAATGCAGAACAGTACCAGTGTTTGATCAAAATAACAGAATATTTGCTCTTCTGAGAAATGTGGACCGCAGACACAGATTCAAAGCCCAACTAGTTCCGGCAAAGGGGAGGGAGCTGTGGCAGCAGGACCTGCTGGTGGTGGTGGTTGCTGCCATTGCTCTGGGCCACCTCTCACACTATACCGGCCAATGGCCCCACCTATCTGGGCGGATCCATGCAGGAGTAAACAGAACTGCTGAAACATACAGGCTCTGAATCTGGTGCAGGAAGAGCTTAGGAGCTTCAAAAGCTCTCCGAATACTAACGTGGACACTGTGCCCTGTGACCCAGGCGAACTATTAACAGAGGAGAAGCCCATCTCCCAAGGAATACCCCCATTGTGTGAGAAGCTGGAGTGCAGAGAAAACATAGCACCACTGTGTGAGGAAGAAAAAAAAAAGGCTGCAGTTGGAGAGAAAATAAAACATTCTACCAACAAGTACTGGAAAACAAAAGAAATGACTCTTCCTATAAACCTGTCGCAACCCACTTCTGTAGAAGTTTAGGAAGATAAATAATAAATCAGCATTAGCCATCAATAACCAGGGCAACAAGACAGCTCAGAAAGAAAGTGAAATGTCTCCACAAAAAAATCTTACAGATATGGAAATATGTGACATTAATGACAGAAAATTCAAGATTGCAGTTGTGAAAAAACTCAACAAGATGCAAGAAAACATGAAGCACATTTTAGTATACTCAGAAACACAATCAAAGAACAACATGAGCATTTTACAAACGAGATTGAAAAGTTGAAAAAGAACCAAATAGAATTTCTGAAGATTAAGTTGACCAGATGGAGAAAAGAATCAGTGGCATCGAAGATAGAAAACTGGAAATTAAACAGATGAAAGGAGAAAGAGACTTGACACTTTAAAAGAAATGAAAGAAATATACAAGAACTTTCTGACTACATCAGAAAACGCAATTTAAGAATAATGGGCATACCAGAAGGAGAAGAAAGAGAGAAGGGAACAGAGAATACAATCAAACAAATTGTCGATGAGAACTTCCCAAACTTGTGACAATAACTGGATCTTCAAATCCAAGAAGCAAATAGAACACCTAGTTATCTCAACCACAACAGGCCTTTTCCAAGGCACATTCTATTGAAGCTGCCTAAAATCAATGAAAAGAAATAATCCTCCAGGCAGCCAGGGAAAAGAAGACAGTAATCTACAAAGGAAAGCCTGTTAGATTATCATCAGATTTTACAGCAGAAACTCTGCAGCCAGGAGGGAGTAGAACCAAATATTTAAACTACTGAAAGAGAGAAATCATGAGCCAAGAATAATATATCCAGCAAAGATGTCCTTCTGATATGAAGGAGGAATAAAGACCTTTCCAGACATACAGGAGCTCAGGGAATTTTCTAACACACGACCTACACTACAAGGAATACTAAAGGAGGCTATTACATGACCATCAACATGGACAATTTGTGGCCACCAAAACTCTGAATGGGCAGTAGAACTCGAAATTATGGACCCCTGAAGATCAATAGATGCCACATTTTCAAGGAACACATTAGCCAAGTGTGGGCTATGGGTTCAAAATCAAAAAGGCATTGAATGCAAGCTTATTGAATTCAGCTTGTCTTTGGATGTTAACAACAACAATAACAAAAAACCACATGCCTCTGTACATTCAAAACTATGGAGTTCAATCATGACAGCGGGAATTGGAGACATGAATATATAGGATGTGTTGAGTGGATTACAATAAAAGAACACCTTTTTGCTATCATTTGTAAAATACCACCAGGTGCTGGTAGTCATGAAATCAATGAGGATATTCTTTGATGTATATTATTTCATTAGAATGATTGTGGTGTAATGGCAATCAAGGCTACTTAGCTTGTTAGACTATGTTATACTTTTAAGTATGAGATATATGGAAAAAGAAGATGAGTTCCACAAATTCAATCCAAAATGTAGAAGTGAGAAACACTGGAATGAAAATAAGTGAAATGGATAAACAGAAAATAATTATTGTGTGTTACACTTACATCAATTTCATATGTGAGAGAACTTTTCATGCATTCCTAAATTAGAACCTCATTTGATTTCTCATGGGGTGTTCCACAAACTCCTTCAGTCCACTTTTTTCCTCTTCTAACAATTAGTTTCAAAAAAAAGTAAGATATAATTTCCTTAGAATAAATGGGATTAAATATGCCATTTGAATGACCAATATATCCAAACCTAAGTATTTCTCATAATAAGGAAAAGAAACCCCAAAATTAAACATGTAGGTTTATTGTTGAAATAAATTATATGATGCGTTCTGCTGATATTTGTCAGCATACATTTTAATTTTTGTTTTGCTTAATAGTCTTGTTAGTCATTCTGTGATTCAAAGGAGGCTTCATCTTCTGTGGCATATTTAAATGTGTGGAGTTTGGAAGAATACGTGTTATTATTAGTTAAATGATACTTTGCTCTAAAGTGCTTATTGTTGAAATCTTGAACTGATGCAAATGATTGGGAAGCATTTCTCATCCCAACTCTTCTTTTCAATTTCCGTAAAAGATGGGGACAGCCCTGTTGAAAGTTTGGATTTTGATAGCAGTGTAACTAAAATGATGAAAGAAAGTTATTTACTGACATATAAAGAAATATATGAGATCTAAAAGAATCAATAAATAACCTAAGTTGTAAAATCTTATACTTTAAGACCTTATGCAAAGACAATGTCGTCTATAAATTTACAGTGTTCACTAATTTCAAAAATTACTTATTGATTTCAGGATGTAACTTTACTAACAATTGCCCCACTCCCCAATACAACTTAAAAGTACTTATTGAAAATAGAAAATTAAATAATTTTTACTCAATTGAAAAATGAGTTGTCTATTTAAAGGGACAGTGAACACATTTTTTAATGTGTTTTCAACTTTTCTCATAAGCCAGAATGCCCACAACTTTTACATATTTTGAAATGAAATTAATCCTATTAAATTTATATAATGCTTACAAATGTATTTATAGAATTTATCCTATTGGAGGTAAAAAACTGAATTTTGTAACTACCTTGGTGAACACAGAGACTGCCTTTTCTTCTGTCAGGAAGTCATGTAGGGAAGCAGATCTTTGAAAAGTCGGCTGCTGTTTCCTAAATCCATAGAGGTTTAGCTTTCGAATTAAACTCATCATGCTTCCTGTTTCAAATATTTTGAAAGGAGCTTTTTTTTCCAAATCTTCTTTCTTATAAAGATCTTCATCAATCACTATGTAAGTTTCATTCTTATCCCACCAGATAGATTTGAATTGTGTGCTTTCAACTATGTTCCAAAGTTTTCTGGGAAAGTTCATAAAGCAAAAATCATTATCTTCCTCTGGTTCAGAATCAGAGTACTTGTAATGCAGTGCTCTTATCAAAGATCCTTCAGAGAGAGACAAAAATGCATTTTCTTCAATCACAGAACGCAAGTCCATGTTCTCAGTGTATGAATGTTCTCGCGGTAGAATCATGATGGAGTTTTCTGAACCTGCGGATCCTCCATTAGAACAAACACTTTGATTGCCTGAAGAAACATGTGACATTTCACAACAACTTTTTTTTCACCACCTATTCTCATCTGCATTGACTTGAGTCCTGAAGCATCAAATATTGATCTGGCAGGCCTGCTCATGTAAATTCTACAGATCTTTACAATGGATTTCTTCCTAAGCAGCCGTGATGTCACAAGACCTACTGGGCTCCTAGCAATGATATGTTACATAACACCAGGGCATTTTTCCCTACATAACAGATGCTCGTTATGCATTTGTTCCGGTGTGCAAAATCTGATTGCCACAGGTATTTTACTCTACATTTGTGTGGTTCGTTGAGTCAATGCCATTTCTTGCCTTTTATACACACATATTATGAGATTGGTCACTGCAGTGACAGGTCTAATTAATGGATAATGCACAAAGTGAGACAGGCACTTTATATGAAGTGTGGTATTTTGTACTTTATCCTGTATAAATGTTGTGTCTATTAAGGTCATGAATTTGTAAGTATAATTTTTGATTGTAAAAAGCAACAACATAGCTGATTAGAAAATAAAAATGGTACACTATATCTGTTTTTACATGCATGGCTTTGTAATCACCAAATATTTATTACATTTTACACACACAATTCTCATGATAATCTCTTTTTGTTGTCTGTGTAAATAAGTACATATACATAGAATTAATTATTTAAAAGTGGAAACCTCTTTCAGGAGATCCTATCAGTGTTAAACAAAAAGATAATGATAAGACAGTATATATCCTTGATTATATAAAGTATAATCAATGCATTCTAATACTTTTTCCAGTATTACACAAAAAGAGGAATATGTAATGTGCCAATTGTCATTCCTTGTTGGTTTCTAAAGGACCCTGCTAATCCTAAGCAATTTTTGCTCATGTGATTGTGCCCTGGTGCCATTGAACACCTCCTATAGTTCCTCAGTGCCTCCTGGTATCCCTGAGCTGGCCATGGTTTCTTGAGTACACATTGGTTGTCCTGACTCCCCTGGAGCTTTTGAGAAACCCTCTGTATTTATGAGTGACTTTTAATGATCCTAATAGCACCTTTGTGACCAGGAATGTTTCCTGGTGGTATGAGTCTTCTCTGTGGTGTTGATCAACTCCTGGTTGTTTTGATCTTTCCCTCGGAATTTTCACCCAGCCCAGTTTCAGTGTGGGACCTCTGAATTTCCTAAGAGTCTTAGCATTCTTCGGGTCTCCTGCATTTCCCGAGTCCCTCATGCTGGTCCTGAGGGACATCAGGTCATCATGACCTTTCTTGATAGTCTTGATATCAGCATGGTAATTCTTATTTGTACTTGCATTTCTTGAGGGAATGTAGGATTGTCGTCATCACACCCTGGTTTGCCTATTCCCTCCCTGTGTATCTAGAGCATCCTCCAATTACCTAGTCAACCTAAGAGTGTCCTACATCCCAAAGTTACTCCTGTGCACACTGGTAATCATGAGTATACCATTTAAAGGGAGCTATGAATTGTTAGCTGCATTCAATTCTGTAAAGCTCAATCTTCAAAAAGTTATCAGTGGTTTTGTAATGATCATAGACTCTAAATTAAAACTGGGTCATGAGCCATAAAATAACTGAATCCTAAGGAATATGTTAGCAATTATGAGACTACTTCTTAATATTAAATAGCACATTTTCATGTCTGATTGTTAGACTTGGTATACTAAATATTTTTGACCCAACAGTGATGTACGTTTGCAAAATAAATCTTCTTGGTCATTTATACTATTTCAGTGTTAGAGAGAAAATTTTAAGACAATTTCCCAACTCATGGGAAATATGGCTCTCATTAGTTAGCCAAGGTGTGTCTGAAGGTAAAATACCTAATGCCAAAAGTGAAGTTATAAAAACACAGATGTTCACTGTGCCATAAAGAATAGGCCAGTACCTCTGCTGCTCTACTGAATGCCTGAAATTCCTGTTATCTTCTTGTGTGTCCTAAGAGATAACTCTTGATGCTGAGCATAGCCTGGTGATCCTCTGAGTGCAATAACGGTTCTGAGCAAATGCTGCTTGTTTTCAGTGACACCAAACAAGTTCAAAGAGACCATTACTTACTGTTGGCTCTTACTTGTAATCCTGTTTTGGGTTCTGGTGTTCCTGATGAAAACCTTTTGGAAATGAGTACCTGATGCAAATCCTGTGTATTCCTCATTTTTTCTGAGCGTCAGCAGGTTGTCCTGAGTAGCAGACATAACATTGATTTTCCCCCATGCTCACTGTATACTCCTAATATTTGTAGAATCCCTCCACTCTTTTGCGAACCTCCCGGTAGTACTGAGAGCACTGTGATGTCCTGAATGACTCTGGTAATGATGAGTGTCCCCTGTTTGTTTTTGAGGTGTATCTTGGTAGTTTTTACAGATGATTGGTAGGCTTTTCACCCAATGGTATTTTTAAAGGTATTCTTGTGTTCCCACACATTCCTGTTTCCTGTTGAGTGACCCCAGATTCTCCAGGGAAAACTTTGTTTTGTGATTCTGAGTATCTCATGATAGCCATGACTCTCCCCTGGTGATCCACAGAGTTCCTTGGTGGTCTTGGGCATGCCTACTTTATTATGATTGTTCTCTGAGGTCCTGATAGTGCTCTCTTTCTCCTCAGCAATATCTGGGTTTTTCAGTGTCCCTGAACACTGTAATGTATTGTGATAGTTGCATGGGTTTCCTGAAAATACCACTGTGATCTTCCTTGGGATGTTTTTGTACCCACTGTTAAAACAATAATGATAGAGCACTGGATCCCTTCACTGCCTTGTGGTTCCTAATGCTCATTGATTGGGCTCATAGTTTTCTTTCTTGCATTGTTGTTTTTGTTGCTAAGAACCCACTGTTGACACTCAAAGATATTTTGAAGGGTTGCCACCTGGTGGATTTTAGGATTCACTGATACATTTGATAGCTTTCGGATAGTTTTGTGCACTCTAGAGTGCCTGTGAAAGTGTTCTGCATAACAGAGTCCTATTTGTGTCCATGCTGTCTAGGATTGTGCTAATCATCCTGCTGTAGCACTAATTGTCCAGAGCACCACCTGGATATCCTAAAAGCTCTCAAGTGGTCTTGTACCCTTCGTGCTTTTTCCTATTAAAGGACAGGTGTTTTCGAGTGCACTAATGTCATGGTGAGCATTCCTAATATTCTTAAGCATGTCTTCATGTTCTGTGTTCAGTCCTGGTTGATTCTGGGCACAACTGTAGGGGAAGACCTACAGTGTCTTTCGCGGGTCTCAGCACACGTATTATCCTGAGAGAGCTTTGCTTGCCCTGAGAGAATAACAGCATGCTTGTCCTGACCGACCAGATCTTGACCTCAGCACCTCAGTGCAGTGTTGATGTTTCATGTAATTGTGATTAAGGCCTGGTGTGTCTCAGGGTCTTCTCATGGTCATAAGGTTCACCCAGTATTCTGGATCTACCTCTGGATGTGATCACTGAACCATCCGAAACTGGAATGTCATCAGGTAGTTTCCAATGAATCTTGTTCGACCTGATATTTCTCTGAAGTCCTCAGTGACTGAAAGTGATGTGGATGTCAGCAGCTTGTCAGCAATGTCCACAGGCTGTCTTGGGAGCCTAGTGAATGCCACGAGTGCCTTCTCTTTTTCCTGATAGCCCTCTGGTCAACTGGAGTACTTTTTTTTGGATCTTTTAGTTGCCACTGTTTCTTTTGAGTAACTCCATGTGTTGCTGAGTATTATCATTATGAGTCCTCCTCAGGATCTGTCCTCCTGAGGATCATAATCCTGATGATCCTCACTATAGACCCCTGTACGTCCTGAGAATGTGTTTATTCTCGGTCCACTTTGGTCTTTCTGACAAGGTATTTTGAGTTGAAGTGTTCCATGGTATTTTTTTTAGCACTGTAGACTTGTCCTGATTGTTCTCTGAAGAATGTGAAAGACTGTGGTGCTTCTGAGTACCTGCTGTTTCATCTGAATGCACAATGTGTCCAATGGGCAAACAGTGCTGTTTACTGATTGCTCTTTCCCAGAGATGATGCTTCCGGTTTGTGCTGGTGCTCTCCTTGTCAATCTGATTTTCTTCTGCACTTCCATGCTGTGCAATGTTGGTTTTGAGCACCAATTCATCTCCTGTGTACCTCAGACATTCATACTCATTTCTGGTGCATCTTTAGTATTGCCTAGTAGTCCTTGGTTCCCTGTTGGTCCCAGGCCGTTGGTGGAAAAAGTATCTCAGCGGTCCTTGCACATATTCACATAGATGTCCATGCCCTGGGCTTTTTCATGGCTTTTTAGTATTTCTGATAACTGTTGCGTTTTGCTGTGAAGACTTCTTTACCTGTGTAATGAATCTGTCCCTTTCAATTCACATTGAATGAAATCTGCGAAAAATCATTTCCAAAAATGGTGCTCTCTCTGTAAAACTGTAGTCTACTCCATCAGGCAAATATCTACCACCACACTTATTTCTAACAAGGTCCTGCCTCACATGTAGGTCTGCCTAGAAATCATAGTGCCAGTTCAAAAGGAGCAATGTCCTGAGATGCATTCTGTTTGATTCAAAAAGCGATCCATCCCAGAGTGTTCAGGAATGAATGTGAGCTCCGGAAATGAAGCAGAAGGGGGCTTCTCGTCTCTGTTGTTGAATTTCAACAATAACCACTTACCATCCCTAACAAGACTGGGCCTCAGGTTCTTGACAATTGATCCACATTTGTTGAGTAGTGTCAAGGGGGTTTTGTCACAGAAAAAGGCACAATACAGGCTTGTATGATCCTCTATCAGTTCAGATAGGCAGGATGGGCTCCATGGGTCTTCCACCAAATATATGGATACATGCCTCTCAGCAGACTGATTTCTAAGGGTTGGAGTTAATTCAGTAGAGGTCAGATTTTTGAGAAAATACCTAAGAAAGAAGGGAGGGTCCACTTTCTTTGAGTGTTGGCTCAGTAGTTGGCACAATATATACTGTGGTTCCCCTTATTCTAACTTTCAAAGCACACTCTGAATTTTGGGGGGAGGAAACTCTCTGCCGCCACCTATTGTGTGCTGTGACAAACAATTGGAAGCTACGAGAGATTCTCTGGCCACAAATAAATTCCCACATGCAAAATGTACAGACTCTCTGAGTAAGAGAGTGAAAATTGGGAATGTTGCCTTAATTATAAAGATCGGAATATTAAAGAAACACACCCAACATGCGCAGAACGTAAAAGAGAAAACAGATACACTTGACAGTAGGAGGCCCTAACGTATGCAGAATAGAATGTGAGAGGCACAGCAGACCCTCAGCAATCTGAGTTTTAGCCTACTCCAGACTGCAAGTCCTTCTGTGTAGCCCAGGCCTGAGCCCAGGAAGAGACCACAACCTCTCATCCGGCAGTTTGACCAATCTTTCCTCTCCACTGCAAGGAAATATCTATGGTCACAGGAGAGTAGACCCATCACGTTTTGTTGTAAGGACTTCTTTATATGTGGAATGAATCGGTCCCTTTCAATTCACATTGAATAAATCTATGAAAAATCCTTTCCAAAATCAGTGCTCTCTCTGTAAAACTGTAATCTACTCCATCAGGCAAATATCCATCACCACATCTCTTTCTTTTTTCTTTTTTTTTTTTTAATTAAATTTATTGGGGTGACAATTGTTAGTAAAATTACATAGATTTCAGGTGTACAATTCTGTATTACATCATCTATAAATCCCATTGTACCACATCTCAGAGTGTTTATTTTATAACCGAGAAGTTTTCTCATGTAGCCCAAAGGGGCTAGGAGGCAGGGGCATCAGAATAGTACAGGACTTATGCTTTATCCGAGCTTCCCTAACAGGAATTTTTCTTACATTCTTTAAGAAATGTGCACATAACCAATTTGCCATTGGAACCATTGAAAAATACAGTTCAGTCATGCGAATATGCCAAGAACATTGTATTACCGCCCATGGATGTTATCTAACATGATTTATTTGATTCTGAAAAATCAATAGAAACCCCAAGCCTTGCAGCTTTCACTTCCCATTCTCTCCTCACCTTAGGCTCTGTCAAACACAGACCTGCCTTCTTTCCCTGTTGATTTGAATATTGTAGATCAGTTATGTAATTGGGGTAACATGGTATTTTGACTTCTGAAGCTAGCTTTTTCACTTGCCAAGGTCTCAAGTCCATCCATATTATTGCCAGTATCAGGACCTCCTACATCTTTTTCCTTGTTATTATTTTGTTGTGGTTGTTGCTATTGGTTTTTACAGTTACAGGCTTATGTTATTTCTTTCTTTTAAAATTAATTAGTAAAATTACATAGATACTAAAATTTTTAGTAAAATTACATAGATTTCAGGTGTACAATTCTGTATTACATCATCTATAAATCCCATTGTGTGTTCACCACCCAGAGACAGTTCTCCTGCCATCACCATATATTTGATCCCCCTTACCCTCATCTCCCAGCTCCACCCCCTTTATTTTGTACCATTCTGTATTATTCCATATATAAATGCCATTGCGTGTTCACCACCAGTAGTCAGGTCTCCTTCCACCACCACACATTTGATCCCTTTTACCCTCATCTACCAACCTCTTCCCCCCTTACCCTCTGGTAACCGCTAACTATATTCTGCGTCTATGAGTATTTGTTTATCATTTGTTCGTCTTGGTCTTTCATTTTTTTTGTGTGTTCTTATATCGCATAGCTGCAAAATCATATGGTCTCTTCTTCTGTCTGACTTATTTTGCTGAGCATTATAATCTGAAGATCCATCCATGTTGTCATAAATGGTCCTAATTTATCTTTTCTTACCTCCAAATAGTATTCCATTGTGTATATATACCACAACTTCTTTTATATTGGTCTGTTGAAGGACATTGTAGTTTTTTCCATGTCTTAGCCTCCATAAATAAAGCTGCAATGACATTTGATCAATCTTGTGTAGATGTATACGTGTTTTCAGAATTTTTGTGTCACTATCAGGAGAGGGATTATTGGGTCATATGGTAATTCTATTTGTAATTTTTTGAGGAACCTTCACACTGCCCTCCATAAGGGCTGCACCAGTCTGCATTCCCACCCACAGTGTATGAGGGTTCCTTTTTCTCCACAGCCTCTCCAACACTTGTTACTATTTGTCTTGTTGACGATAGCCATTCTAACTAGGTGAGGTGATACCGCATTGTGGAGTTTTTTTTGTTTGTTTTTTGGTTTTTTTTGCAATTCTCTGATGATCAGTTGAGTATGTTTTCATATGTCTATTTGGCATTTGTATGTCCTCTTTGGAGAAATGTCTCCTCAAGAACTCTGCCCGTTTCTCAAATGGGTTCTTTGGGTTTTTTTGTTGTTGTTGAGTTCCATGAGTTCCTTGTGTATTTTGGATATTAGCCTCTCATGGAAATCACCATTTGCAAATATCTTCTCCCATTAAGTTGGTTGCCTCTTTATTTTGTCGACAGTTTCTTTTGCTGTCCAGAAGTTTTTTAGTTTGATATAGTTCCTTTCATTTATTTTAGCTTTTACTTCCCTTGCCTTTGGAGTCAAATACATAAAATTCTCTTTGAACCCAAAGGCCATAAGTTTAGTACCTATGTTTTCTTCTATGCAGTTTATTGTCTCAGATCTAATGCTTAAGTCTTTGATCAATTTTGAATTAATTTTGGTACATGGTGACAGACAGTAGTCCAGTTCATTCTTTTTCACATGGCTTTCCAATTTTGCCAGTACCATTTATTGAAGAGGTTGTCTTTTCTCCATTGTATGATTTTGCTTCTTTGTCAAAAATTGTCTGTCCATATTTATGTGGTTTCCTTTCTGAGTTCTCAATTCTATTCCATTGGTCTGTGTCTTTTCTTTCTGCCAGTACCATGCTATTTTGACCATTGTTGCCCTGCAGTACAAGTTAACGTCAGGGAGTGTGATACCTCCAGCTTTGTTCTTTTTTCTTCAGTTTGCTTCGGCTATTCGGGGTTTTTTGTGTTTCCACAAAATCTGATGATTTTTTGTTCTATTTCTTTAAAAATGCCATTGGGATTATCATAAGGATTGCCTTAAATCTGTATATTGCTTTGAGTATTATGGCCATTTTAACTATGTTGATTTTTCCAATCCATCAGCACAAAATGTCTTTAAATTTATTTGTGTCTTCTAAAATTTTAAAAAAAATATCTTACAGTTTTCAGCATATAGGTGTTTCACATCCTTAGTTAACTTTATTCCTAGGTATTTTACACTTTTTCCTGAAATGGCAAAAATAATTTATTTTTTATTACTTTTTCTGAGTTTTCATTGACAGTATGTAGGAATGCAATGGACTTTTGTTCGTTGATTTTGTGGCCAGTGACTTTACTGTATTCGTTGATTGTTTCTAATGGCTTTTTGCTGCAGTCTTTAGGATTTTCTGTGTATAGCGTCATGTCATCTGTAAACTGGACAATTTAACTTTTCTATTCCCCATTTGGATACCTTTTACTTCTTTCTCTTACCTGATTGCTCTGGCGAGGACTTTCAACACTATGATGAAAAGCAGAGGTGATAGAGAAGAGTTCTGTAGTCTTCTGGAATGTAGAAAAAGGGCTTTAGTTGTTCATCATTGATTATGAGATTAATTGTGAGTTTGTCATATATGGCCTTTATTATGTTAAGATATTTTCCCTGTATACCTATTTTATCAAGTGTTTTAATCATAAATGGATTTTGTAGCTTGTTAAAGGCTTTTTCTGCATCAATTGATAGAATCATATGATTTTTGCCCTTTATTTTGTTTATGTGATATATCACATGGGAAGATTTCCACATGTTGAACCATCCTTGTGTTCCTGTGATAAACCCTACTTGGTCGTAATGAATAAATTTTTTAATGCATTGCTGCATTCGATTTGCTATAATTCTGTTTACGATTTTTGCATGTGTATTCATCAGAGATATAGGTCTTTAGTTTTCTTCTTTTGTGTTATCCTTACCAGATTGTTGTATCAGGGTAACAATGGCCTCATAAAATGAGTTAGGGAGTACTGTCTCTTCTTCCATTTTTTGGAAGAGTTTGAGAAGGATTGGTATTAGATCCTCTTTGAAGGTTTGGAAGAATTCACTTAGCCATCTGGTCCAGGACTTTTGCTTTGGGAAAGTTTTGGATGACTGATTCAATTTTGCAACTGGTGATCGGTCTATTTAGATTATCCAATTCTTCCTGCTTCAGCCTAGCATGGCTATATGTTTCTAAGAACTTGTCCAGTTCTTCTAGGTTATTGAATTTGGTGGCATATAGTCCTGCATAGTATTCTTGGATTGTCCTTTGTATTTCTGTGGCATGCTTGATAACTTCCCCTCTTTCATTTCTGATTTTGTTTATTAGTGTCTTATTTCTTTTTATCTTAGTGAGTCTAGCCAAGGGTAGTCAATTTTGTTAATCTTTTCAAAGAACCAGCTCTTTGTCACATTAATTTTTGTTTGTTGTGTTTCTATTCCCTAGTTCATTTAGTTCTCCTGCAATTTCTATTATTCTCTTTCTTCTATTGACCTTTGGTTTCATTTATTCTTCTTTTTCTAGTTCTTTTACATGTAATTTGAGGTTATTCACTTGTTTATTGAGATAGGCCTGTAATGATATAAATTTCCCACTTAAAACTGCTTTTCTTGCATCCCCAAAATTTTGGTAGGATGTATTTTCATTCTCATCTTTTCTGTGTATCTTTTGATCTCTTCTTCAATTTCTTCTTTGACCTGGTTTGTCTTTATAGTATGTTAATTAATCTCCATGTATTAGTGTCTTTTCTAGCTTCTTCTTTCCAATTGATATCCTATTTCAAAGCCTTGTGATTAGAGAATATGCTTGGTATAATTTCAATCTTAATTTTGCTGAGGCTAGTATTATGTCCCATTATATGATCTATAATTGAGAAACTTCCATGTACACTACAAAAAAAAATTGTATCGTCTGATGTCTTAGGATGAAGTGCTCTATTAATTTAAATTATGTGCATTTCATCTAATGTATCATTTAGGGCTTTTCTTTATTTATTTTCTGTTTGAATGATCTATCCATAGCTGTCAATGATGTATTTAGGTCCCCTAGTACAATTGTGTTTTGGACAATTTTCCCTTTAGTTCAGTTAGTAGAGGCTCTGTATATTTCAGTGCTCCATGATTGGGGGCATAAATATTGATGACTGTTATGTCTTCTTGTTGTATAATCCCCTTTACCGTTATGAAATGTCCATCCATTTTTCTTGTTACCTTTTTCAACCTGAGGTCTGTTTCATATGATACCAGTATGGGTACACCTGATAGTTGCTTGATACCATCTGCTTGGAGTGCCAGTTTCCACCCTTTCCCTTTGAGTCTATGCTTGTCTTGTAGCTGAGATGTGTCTCTTGGAGACAGCATATGAGATAAGGGGTGGCTTCCTTGTCCTTCAGTTTAGCGAATGGACTGAATGGCTTGGGTCATTGTGGACCTCCATTGTGTGATTTAGGTATTATCAAGGCACTCCCTTCCTCTGCACATGACACGGGGTAGGAAGTTGATCGTTATAATGTCCAGTGAGATGGACTTGAAGATATTCTTCTGGGTCCCAAAGACTAAGCATATCGGTGCTGGGCCATGCAAGAGATGACTGCATTCTAACTTCTACATTAGGCAACTGTCCCTCGAAAACCTTGTAACTGGCACTGAGTTTTCAGGTTGTAGATGTTAGGGAGGCCAAGAAGGGCTTGTGAATCTCAATACTGTTCTTGTCCCTAGTCGGGGGCACGAAAGCCAACTGTAAACAATCTGATTTATTTTGGACACTGACCCATTTAAGAACAAATCCTTCAATAGGTAGCTGCTGTTCTGCTGTGAGAAACATGGAGAAGGGGTGCACAGAAGTTAATCATGCATGCATTATGTCACATTAGGGATGGCAGGAAGCTGTATGTCCCCCAGTGAGATCTGAAGGGGTGTGAACAAGCAGAATGAATACCTGAGGAGCCCTGAGGCATTGCTGCCAAGATTTATTAGGTTTCATACTGAGTCAAAGCTGAACACATATTGGCTGGCCCTTTCAACTGGAATAGTAAAAATGCACTGCATAAATCAATGAAATCTTTGTTTTCAGTAGGAACCTGATTTTTTTGGATGTGTCCACGTGGTAATGAGGTTCCTCTCAAAGTTTTTATATGTCCATGGTGATCCTTAATGGTCACTGGATTCCTGATAACGGCTGGGTGTGCCTCAGCTCATCACAGTGCTCCTGAATGTCAAGGGAACAACCAACATGTCCTGAAGTATCCTATTAATGTGAGAGTCATCCTGTAAATTTTCAAGTGTCTGAATATCTCTTAGTAGTCCTGGACATCTTACTGCCATGAGCACTCCGGTGGTCCTATGTCATCATGTTACTTTTGAACATGTACTGCTTTTGATGAGCTACCCTAGTTAACCTGGGAATTCCTTGCTTTGCCTGGAATGCTTGCATTAATGCTGATAGGCTGCCCTTTGGCTTAATGCCCTTATGCGGTTTCAATAGCCACCAAGGGGCTCTGGGTGAACCTTTAGACTCTGACCGATCCAGTGTTTCCTGGGATCAATGAGGTGTCTTTGAGCACTCGCCTGGTTTTGCAGATAGGTCCCTGTGGTCCTCTTAGATCCCTGGTTATACTGAGAGACTCTGCTTTGCTGAGCAACCCTATCAAGTCTTGGGCCAATTCTGGAATTCCTGATAATGTGTTGTTTATCTTCAAAATTTTACAGAGGTCTTCTGTGCCTCCTGGTGATCCTGAGCATTCCTTAGTGTTCCTAGTGTCCTATACTGCTCCTGAGTAGACCCTGGATTAGTGAGCATACCTGCTGGTTCTGACATCCTTCAATTCTAAGAGCACTGAGGAGATACTGAGTTCCACTTGGTTGTACCAAATACCCAGGGAATTGTGATAAACCTCTAGAAGTTCTGAGTGCCCCCTGATTGTCCCATTTGATTCTTGTCACCCTCAGTGTACTCTGATCATCCTCAATGCCCACGTGTAAACTTGGACGTTTTCTCCATTTCCAGAGTGTCCCCTAACATTTGGATACCTTTTGGTAGTCCTGAATTCATTGTTTATTAGGTAATTTTCATAGAATAACATTGACTTTGAAAGCCATTTTATGTGCCACCAGTGTATTTTAATATTGCCTCCATATTCCTGAGAGAATTTTGGAGATTGAGCACATTCTGATGGTCCCTCCCTGTCTCAAGATGGCATGAGTGCACATGTAATACTGAAACTACCTTTCATGTACTAATTTTTCCCTGGTTATTCTGTTAGACCTTTGGTGGTCCTTAGTGTCTCTTTGTGTTTCTGAATGCCTTTGTATTTCTGAATAGGCTTTGGTGGCCATTAGTTTATTTTCGTTTTCCTGATATCTTGCAGTTAATAAAGAGGGTCCCCTGGATATTTTTATATTTCCCCGGTGTTTTTGAGAGCTGACAATGTGACAAAGCCAAGTTCTCATTGTACTGATAATGCTCGTGTGGGTTTCAAAGTTCACTCAGAGTCCTGAATGTCCAGAATATCTGTGGGTAATGTTGAGTGCCTACTACTGGAGCTGGTTGAGTGTTTCTAGGTTTCAGAGCCTCCTGGGTGTCCTGGGTGGTACTCAGTTATCCTGAGAGATATATGGTGTCCACCTCTATCCATGCTTATCCAAAAAAGTCCCTGAGTGGTCTTATTTTATTGTATTATTTTAATTAAAGTTTATTGGGGTGACAGATTTAATAAAGATACATGGGTTTCAGGTGTCCAATTCTGTATATTGTCTATACATCAAATAGTGTGTTCACCACCCAGAGTCACTTCTCTTTCCATCACCATATATTTGATCCCTTTTACTATAACTACTGTTCCCCTCTCTGCTTACATACTGGTAATAACTAAAATATTGTCTATGTCTATGAGTTTTGTTTCTTTGTTTATGTCTCTTGTTCCTTTGCTGTTTTCAGTTCTATATACCACATGTCAGGAAAATCTTATGGTTCTCAACTTTTCTGTCTGTCTTAATCACTTAGCATTATAATCTCAGAATCCATCTATATTGTGGAAATGGCACAATTTCAAATTTCTTACGGCAGAATAGTTTTCCACTGTGTATATATACCACATCTTCTTTATCCAAGCATCTATTGAAGGCCACTTTTGTTCTTTCCGTATCTTGGGAACTGTAAAGAAAACTACAATGAACATCATAACACCCATATCTTTAGGGATAACACTTTGAAGTTTTTTGGTTAGATACCCAGGAAAGGGATTGCTTATTCATATGGTATTCTATTCCTAATTTTTTCAGGAAACTCAGCACTGCTTTCCTTTGAAGCTGAACCAATCTACATTCCAAGCAACAGTGAATGAGTGTTCCTTTCTCTCCCTAGCCTCTCCACCACTTCTTATTGTTTGTCTTATTGATGACAGTCATTCTGACTGGTGCGAGGTATTATGCCATTGTATTTTTTAGTTGTATTTCTCTGATGATTAGTGTTGTTTAACATTTTCATATATGTCTATTGGCCATTGTATGTCTTTCTTGAGGACTGTCTATTTGGGTCCTCTGCCCATGTTTTAATCACACTGTTTGCTTTCTTGTGGTTGAGTTGTATGAGTTCCTTATATATTTTGGATATTAGCCCTATATTGGAAGGGTTGTTTGTAAAAATCTCCCATTCAGTCGGTTGCCTCTTTTTTGGTTAATGGTTTCTTTTGCTTTGCAGAAGCTCTTTAGGTTGATATAGCCCCATTTATTCAATTTACTGTTTACTTCTCTCACATTTGAAGTCAAAATCATGAAGGCCTGTTTGAACCCAAGGTCCATTAGTTAATACCTATGTTTTCGTCTATACAGTTTATAATTTCAGGTCTGTTTTTAAGGCCTTTGATCCATTCTTAGTTAATTTTGGTACAGGGTACAAATAGTGGTCCAGTTTTATTCTTTTGCACATGGCTTTCCAAATCTCTCAGCTCCATTTATTGAAGAGGGTGTTTTCCTCATTATAACATTTTGGCTTATTTGTCAAAACTTGCCTGTCCATATTTAAATGTTTGTTTGTTCTTTCTGGTTTTTCCATTTTATTCTGTGGTCTGAGTCTGTTTTTTCTGCCAATACCATACTATTTTGATTATTGTTGCCCTGTAGTACAAGCTGAAGTCAGGGCATGTGTGATACTTCTAGCATTGTTCTTAGGATCACTTTTGTTATTCAGGGTCTTTCTTGTCTACATAAAATCTGTTGATTTTTTGTTCTATTTCTTTATGAGATGCCATTGGGACTTTAATGGGGATTGGACTAAATCTGTATATTGCTTTGGGTAATATGGCCATTTTAACTATGTAGATTCTTCCCATCCATGAACATGGAATGTCTTTCCATTTTTTTGTCTCTTCTTCACTTTTTCTTAAAATGTCTTATAGCTATCAGTGTACAGGCCATTTACATCCTTGGTTAAGTTTCTTCTGAGATATTTTATATTTTTTTGTTGCAATTGCAAATGAATTGTTATTTTTCTATTTATTTTTTCTGAGATTTTGTTCTATATAGGAATGCAATGGACTTTTGTACGTTGATTTTGTAGCTGGCAACTTTATTGTAGTCATTTATTATTTCTAATAGGTTTATGGTGGAGTCTTTAGGGTTTTCTATATATAGCATCATGTCATCTGCAAAAAGTGACAATTTAACTTCTTCATTCCCAATTTTGATGTCTATTATTTCATTCTCTTGTCTGATTGCTCTGGCAAGGATTTCTCCAATACTATGTTGAAAAGCAGAGTTGGTAGGAAGCAGCCCTGTCGTATTCCTGAATGTAGAGCAAAGGGCTTCACTTTTACACCATTGATTATTATAATAGCTTAGCGTTTGCCATATATGGCCTTTATTAGGTTAAGGTATTTTTCCTATATAAAGTTTATTAAGTATTTTAATCATCAATAGATGTTGTATCTTGTCAAACGATTTTTCTGCATCTATTTATATGATCATGTTGTTTTGCCCTTTCTTTTTCCTATGTGGTGTATCACATTGATCGATTGGCATATGTTGAGCCAGCCTTGTGTTACTGAGATGAACACTATTGTCTCGTGATGAATAATCTTTAATGCATTGTTGCATTCGATTTACTAGAATTTTGTTTAGGATTTTTGCATCTGTATTCATCAGAGCTATTGCTCTGTAATTTTCTTTTTTGTGTTATCCTCACTGGGTTTTGGTTGGCCTCATAACATGATTACAGAGTATTGTCTCTACTTCAAATTTTTTGGAAAAGTTTGAGTATCACATGTATTACATCCACATTGAATGTTGGGTAGAATTCACTAGTGAAGCCATCTGGTCCCAAACTTTTGCCTTTGGGAAACTTTTCAATGACTGATTCAGTTTTCTAACTTTTCATCAGTGCATTCAGTACTTCCAATTCTTCATGATTCAGACTAAGCAAATTGTATATTCCTAAGAACATGTCCATTTCTTCTAGGTTATTGAATTTGATGGCATATAATCCTTCATGATATTTTTTGATGATCCTTTGTTTTTCTGTGGCATCTGTAGTAACTTCCCATCTTTTGTTACTTATTATGTTTATTTGTATCTTCTCTCTTTTTATCGTAGTGAGTCACTTTTTATTATCAACTTTATTAATCTCTTCAAAGAACCAGCAATTTTTGCCTTATTCTTTCCTACTGTCATCATTTTCTCTATTTCATTTAGTTCTGCTCTGAGTTTTATTATTTTCTTCGATTTTTCCCTCTGTTTCTCCTATTTATATGTCATATGTTTAACTTCTGGATTTTTTCATCATGGTAACCATTTCATTTATGTCAAAAACAGTTTCATATTTACAGTAATCCATATTCTTCATCATGCTTACTTTTGCCATCCTTGGCCCCATTCAGACTTTTACTCTATCCCCTTTTGTATTTATTTGTCAAAAATTATCCATATTAATGGTGTGAGTTCATTTCTGTGCTGAAGTAGCAAGTTTTCTTTTCCTCTTTTATTCAATGTTTCTTCTCCTTCTTCTCCTTCTCTCCCACCTCCTCCTCCTCTTCCTCCTCTAACTCCTCTCCCTCTTTTTCCTCTGCTCCCCTCCTTCTCCTTCCTCTGCTCTTCATCTGCCCCCTTTTTTCTCTTCGTCCTCTTTCTCCTCCTCCTCTTCGTAATCCTCCTCCTCCTTCTCCTCTTTCTTCTTCTTCTCCTTCTCCTTGTTGTCCTTCTTCTTCTTCTTCTTCTTCTTCTTCTTCTTCTTCCTCTTCCTCTTCCTCTTCCTCTTCCTCTTCCTCTTCCTCTTCCTCTTCCTCTTCCTCTTCCTCTTCCTCTTCTTCTTCTTCTTCTTCTTCTTCTTCTTCTTCTTCTCCTTCCACTTCTTTCTCTCGTCTTTATCCCTTATGTTATGATTAATTTTATAGTTCCTTTTGATGTAAATGTTGCCATTTCCTGCTTCTGTCTGTCTGTTCTTAATAATAAACATCATATTCTATTCTTTAACTTTTTTTTGTTTCAAGACAAATAGCCTCCTTCAATATTGTTGTTTTGCAGGTTGTGTTAAAAAGTTTCCTCAGCTTCTGTTTGTTTGGAAAGATCTTTATTCCTCCTTCATATCATTTCTTGGCTGTATATTATTCTTGCCTCAAAATTTCTCTCTTCCCAGAGTACGAATATTTTATTCCCCTGTCTCCAGGCTTGTAGAGATTCTGCTGAGAAAATTGATTAATCTGATGGGATTTCCTTTGTAGGTTGCTATCTTCTTTTCCCTGGCTGTCTTGGGGATTCTTTTTTTGTAGTAATTTTTTGACAGCTGCAATACAATGTGCCTTGACAAAAGGCCTATTGGCATTGAGATAATTAGGTGTTCTATTGGTTTCTTGGATTTGAGGATCTAGTTCTTTCCACAAAATTGGGACGTTCTCAACTATTTGTTTCAATATACTCTCTGTTTTCCTCTCCCTTTCTACTCCGTTTGGTATGCTGATTATTTGTATATTGCCCTTTCTGATGGAATCTGAAAGTTTTTGTAGGGTTCTTTCATTTCTTTTAAGTCTGAAGTCTCTCTCTTCTTCCATCTGTGTAATTTCCTGATTCTATCTTTGATGTTACTGATTCCATCCTCCATCTGGTCAACCCTACTCCGTAAACTGGCTATTTCATCCTTCATTTCTGTTATTGAGTACTTAATCTACAGAAATTCTATTTGATTCTTTTTAAAAATTTTCAATATCTCTGGTAAAATGTCCAGTTTTATTTTATTTGATTGTGTTTCTGAGTTCATTAAACTGCTTGTCTGTGTTTTCTTGCATCTTCTTGAGTTTTTCTTTTTCTTTCTTTTTTTTTTAGAATTGCAATCTTGAATGCTCTGTCATTTAAGTTACTGATTTCCATGTATTTAAGTTCATTTTCTGGAGACTTGTCATTTTCTTTCTGATGTGTATTGTTACCTTAATTATTCATGGCAATTAGTAAATTGTCATTTCTCTTCCTAGGCATCTATAGGTGTGGTAGGATGAGGTTCTCTTTTGTTTTACACTAGGTGCTGGTAGAATGCTTTATTTTCTCTCTCACTGCAGACTTTTATTCTCTCTCTCACACCGTAGAGTTATATTTGCTCTGCACTGTCCTGCTACTCACTCATGGGGGGCCATTCCCTGGAAATTGAGCTTCTCCTCTGTGAGTAGGTTACCTGGGTATCAGGGCAGAACATCCATAGGGGATGTAGAGATCTTCTGAAGTACTGAAGCTGTTCTTTCATCAGAGTCAGGGCCTGTGTGTTTCTGTGGCAGTGTTTACTCCTATAAGGATCTGTCCAGATGTGTGCGTCAGGGCCAGGGTGGGTTGTGAGAGGTGGCTCTGAGCAATGGCATCCACCACCAACACTGCCAGTCCTGCACACAAGTCTCCCTCCACTTCACCAGAACTAGTTGGACTGTTAAATGATGGCTGCTGGTCGCAGTTCTCAGAACTACAAACTTCTATTCATTTGATCTAACACTCTTACTGTTCCACTTCTAACACTCACAGGTGGGGTGGGACAAACTTTCAGGGTACGGAAGAGTTGTCTAGGCTCCATGCCCTATGCCTTCCATCCTCTGCTTGGCAGTGAAGGCTTATCTGCCAATTTCATCCTTTTTCCTTAGTCTTTGCTCCAAGCTCTCTGTCGTGAACTTTGGGTCCAGGGATGTTATATGCTGATCCGTCAGACAGGACAGGACTGTGAGTGATAAAGGGAGAATTAGCAGTCCAAATTCTCTCTGGCCCCATGACTGGTAGCTCCAGAATGCGGGGAGCTCTGAGCTTTGAGCTCTGGTCGATGTCCATCCTATAACCCATGGGGGTCATATGTCTCCACTCTTCCACATTCTCTTCTCCCCTGCCTGTCCAATTTATCCACCTTTAGGTGATTTCAGTTGCATGTCTCATAGTGTGGCCTGTATGCTGCACAGGGAGTCCTATTCAATTTGTTGTAAATTCCAGGGGAGATTTAAAGAGCCTCACCTCATGCTCTCATTTCTATGTTGTCATTGCTCCTGAAGGATCTTGATCATGGCCTCCTTATCCTAAGGAATCCTGATTGTACATAGTGCACTTGGGTTTTCTTGTGTGCTTTGTGATTCATAAGGTCCACATCAGGTTAAAGGGAGACGCTGGTTGTGGCCCTGAGCACCCCTTGTATTTCATTGTTATACCCTACTGGTTCTGTTTACTTTCATGGTTTTCATAGTGCCGTGGTCATCTAGAACAATTGCTGCTGGTCGTGAGTTTTGCTGCATGGCTTGAGTACCCCTGCTTATTCCAATGTTTACTTGGTGTTCCTAAGTGCCTTGTGGTGGTCCTCACATATCTCTGATTGTCCTGAGTGACTTTTCTGAGTCCGTGATGTCATTGGGTATTTCTGAGTACAACCTGATGGACATGACAGGTCGGTGGGTGTCCTGTATATTTCAAAGATTTTGAGCATCCTCTTGCTCATGTTATTTCTAGTGACACTGACAGTGTGCTAATGTTGGTGAACATTTCTTGTTTGTCCTGATATTTCTCTAATTGTCCTTAAAAGTATGCAGCAGTCCTGAGTGCCACATGGTTGTTCTGAGTTTCCACTCTCGTGCTAAATGCACACTTCATATGATTTAATTCCTGATTGATGTATGGTATATACAGCCCCGTGAATGCCTCTGGGTCATTGTTAGCACCTTTTGTGTCATTTGGTGCCTCCTGATTTTTTTGAAATCTTCGTGTTAGTACTGAGATCTTGGTGGCCTTACTGCACTGCTTGGTTTTCCTGATAAATCCCTTTAAGTCCTGATACTGCTTTGTTATCTTTAGCACCACACTGTTTTAATCTATGGACCCTGTTCTCCTGAGCATTTTTTTGTGAAGCTGCTAGTGTTCCAGAGGTCCAAAGCACGTCATATTTGTTCTGTCTAGACATGTCGGAAACCCTGGCATTCTGTTGTTGTCCTGGATGCCGTCACTTGCTCCGAGGGTGCCCTTTGAGGTCCACTGAAGGTTCAGTGACAGCTAGTCATATTAATTGTACCCAGGATGCTGTGATCACCACTTGGAGGCACTGAGCAACTATCAATCCTGATGAAACCCTGTGCATTCTGACTGCTCCTCAAGTTGTCTTGAATTGCCTGAGGTGCTCTCGACTATGCACTTTTATTCTTACTATGAGAAAACTCTTGATTCTGTTGAGATCCGGTGTCACTGATACTGCCCTCAGGATCTACAGTGTCTGCTAGTTTTCCTAAGAGAACTGACGTTGTACTGGATGTGTCGACTGAGGGCGTAGTTATGCTCCTGTCATTCCCATAGTGGTCCTGTTAGCCCTTTGTAGTGAAGCGAGCTCCTGATCTTCCTAACTGACACCTTGGCATACTGTGTTATGCGTGTTTCTCTTCAACAACCAAATATTTTTTTTTTCTGATAATATCATAGTGATTTTGAGTTTAGCCTGTTTTTCCTGGTTGTTCTCTAATTTGTAAAAGTGTCCAGAATTGGTCCTGCCACCCATTTGTGGTCCTTAGCACTTTTGAATGATCCTTCTAGTGACCCTTGAAGACTGAGTGCCTTTTTTTGGTCATCACTGCCTTTTGGTGGGCTTCAGATCTTTTTTGTATTGCTGATTATTTTGTTTGCTACCTGGTACACACTTCGCTTTGGTCCTCAGTGCCCTCTGTGGTCTGGAGCTCACAAGTGTGGTTCCGATATTGCCCAGGTCGACGTGAGGCAACCTGAGGGTCTGTTGGCACTCTTTCAGGACCCATGATGGTTTTCAGTAATGTTTGGTGTTTCCCACAACATCTGGTGGCTTGTTTTTGTAAATGTTTTCTGTGAGTTGGCTGCATTCTTTACTTGTAAAAGCAGAAACTGTGGTTATCTTGAGCTTTTTTTTTGTGGTTTAGAGTTCCTTCTGGTACTACTGAGCATTTGAGGTCGTCCTGTCACCACCGGTGGTCCGGGTAACTCCTGCTGGTCCTAACTGACCACTGTGTCTCTTGTTAGGGGTATTCTCTTCCTGAGTGTTTCTTCGTGACAAAAGGCCACCTCATATTCGTCACTCAGCCTTGCTGATCTTAGCCATCTGGCTGTTTGGAGCAATTCCTGATGCTCCTCAGCACACTTTAGTGAACTTATGTACGGTTGGTTTTGCTGAGTGCAATTTGGTGGTCTTGAATTTTTTTAACAGATGTCTCACGGTGTATGGTAGTACTGGATTTTTATGTACTAGTTCTGAGTGTCCTTCATAACTTTGAGCAAGCCTTAAAGTAATTAAGCAACTCCTGTTTGTCGTGAGAACATCTGGAGGCTCCAAATACTTCTTACATATCCTGATAACTTGTATCTTGAGACCTGGTGGTGGTACTGGTCTCCTCCGGGTGACCTTGACAGTGGTGTTTTGTTTCTAAGCCTATCTTGGTTATCTTTGTTGTCTTCACAGTTGTCTGCAGTGCCTGTTGGTGGCATTCAGTGCACTGTAATTCTGATAAAGTCCTGTTTTTCCACTAGCTCTGTGGTTGTTGTGAGTGAATTGTCATCTTACTTAGTCACCTATACTGATCCCAAACACCCATGAAATCCTGATACAACCCTCATAATAATGAGGCCCTCTGGGTGCTTCCGAGACTTCTTTTTAACCTCACTAGACCTTTGGATACTCTATAGCTTCAGGATCATTTTGAGTAGCTGGATAATGCAACATATTTAATCACTTCTTATTAATCCTCCTTGGTCCTGAGGTTTTGGTAGTGGTACTGGGCATCCCAGGATATCCAGAGTAGTGGATATAGTAGAACTTGGCATCCAACTCCTTGATTGTACAGGACTTTCCTTTGTTTTAGAGTGCCCTCATTTGTGCCAAATGGACATTTATGTTCCTGAGATGTTTTGGGTGACCCTCCTACTGCAGCTGTAGATCTCATTCTTACTTATCAACAATGTCTGCTGTTGTCCTGAGCCATTTCTGGGTGTTTCATTTTTTTCTGTGATATTTAGGTAGATGTGGCAGAGCTCTCATAGTATAGATAGCACCCACTGAGAAATTGCTGGTGTTCATGGGCATCACCAGATTAGCAAGAATATGCACATTGAATTCAAAATGATCACAGCTTTCATTGAGCAGTTTCTGGTAGTCCCATTACCAACTTATTTAACTGAGTATTTCCTAGATTCCTCACTCTTCCCTGGTTCTCTTCAGCCTGTAAGTTGTCCAGATATCTCCCTAATGGTCCCACACTCAGGTTTCTAAATATCAACTTCTGTTCCCAATAAAGACCTAAAAATTTTTACTGTCCAAGGTGGTTCTGAGTGATTCAACTGCTACTAAACAACCACAGGCATTCATTCCTAAGCATGTCTGGGTTGTTTTGAGCATACCCTGGTAATCTATTGTGCATCCTGTGAGTCCTGAGTTCCTTGCTCTACTGCTGAATGCCCCCTTTTGATGAGCTCTTTTTGTTTTGATTTTCTAAGAGATCAGATATAATCCCCATATTTCCTGGTGGTCGTCAGAGTGCAAGAATAGTTGAGAGCCACGCTGAGGTTTTGGAGTACATCAAGTGTCTAGTACCCTGTGTTCTCATTGAAATTTCTGAACACTCCATCATTGTCATGATTTCATCCTGGGGTACTTCAGTATCTGTTGATGTTATGAGTTATCATGCGCATTCTTTAGTGAACCCATGTTGTCCATGGAGACTCATGGAAATTATCATGAGGCACCCATAACCACTAGAGTCAGTCTTGACAACTGGAAAAACTCAATATTCTGGTGAAAACCACTAGTTGCTAGAAATACTGTGGCACTCTCAGGACCTCCGGAAATGTTCCAGCACCAAATGGGACACTCAGGACTAACACAAGTAACTTGGTGCAAACGTGATGATTTTAGATGTAGAAAACGGCTCTCGGGTACACCAAAAAGAACTGAAATGCATCTGAAAATACAGACAAGCAGTAAAGGGATATAGAAGGATTAAGGCATGCTCAGTACTTCCAGAAAGTTATTAACACCCAAGAAGGCATTCAGTAGTATTAGTGTTTGTGAAGAGTCACCACGGTGTTGTCAAAATTTCTGAAGTCTTCTCATATCGACCAGAACAACTGAGACTTGTGTGGGAAATTTCAGACACCATTCATGTCCGAAACAGCCAAGCACAATGAATAGCCAAGCACTTTAGGAAACATTCACAAAGAAAAGTGATGCTCAGGACACCAGCATTACCTGATTCTACTCAGTTCTTTGGAAACTGTGATGAGGACTTAGGTGTCTTATGATTTCCACTGGTGATTTCGGATGACTCCAGGTGGTTTTCACTGAGCCATTTCTGGTCCCATGAGACCTTTCTCTTCCTCAGTCAGTCTTGGTGTCACACAACACTCTTATTGCCCTGAAGGGATTTTTGGGTTCCTCAGTTAACCCTGGTGATATGCAAGCTCTTTGGTGATCCTGGGTGATGAATGGTCATTTTGAATAAGCCCACCTGCTCCTGAGTGTAAAATGGTGGTCCAAAGCATGTATATAATGGCCTCTGGTTTCCAGAGATAACAGTGATTATCCTAAATGATGCTTTATACTACTGAGCAGCCCCTCGTGATTTTGGTGTATCTTCAAGTACACTGGTCCTTTGAGAAACTCCAGCTGTTCCTAGACACACATTAAAATTTCTGTTTGTCCTGGATTTTCTTTGAGATATATATTGCCAGTTGAGTGTTCTGTGATCCAATGGTGGTGCAGTTCATTGGGACTTTTTAGGTTTCTGAATTTCTCCTGATGGTTTCTAAGGATAGCAGGTGACTGTTGCCATATTTTGATTTCATTCTTTTTGCATTGGTAGTCCCAAAGACCTCCTGGTTACCAAAATGTCTGCTGGGTATCCTGATGTCTCCCAAGTGATTGTGAACATTTTCTCATTTTAATTGAGCCCTTGTTTGCCTAATCACATCTTGATTGTTTTTAATCATTGTTGGTGCTTTGCAATATCCTGGGGGCCCTGAGACTACTTGGGCTTTTGCTTTTTCTGGGTGCTCTTGTGTTTTCTAGGTTAAACGCGTGTTGCTGAGTGACCCATGGTGTGCCTATTAACACATTGGTGATCGTGCAAAACCCGTTTCCAATGTGCCATCTGGTGACCCTGACTGTAAATGCTGTTTGTGGGCACCCATATGAGATTTTCTCAGCTCCATGAACGGCATTGCACCTTACCAAGACCTTGATAAGCACTGGTCATCCTCAGCGAGTCCTGATTTTCCTGATAACACTTTAATACCCTGTGTCCTCTCCTGTGAATATGTGTCCATTCTGGTTTTCCTGATAGTTCCTTTATTGTCCTCAAAAGTTTCTGCATTTCCTCAGTTTCCCTGGTAAAACAGAGTTCTTCTTGAGTTCCTGAGTTCAACCTGGTACTACTTTAGGCACACAGGTTGTTGTAACTATGAGTCATACTGAGAGTACTCCTGGGTATCTGACAGTTTGCTGTTGTGGGCTCTACCAACCCTCATGAAACCATGGAGGCTTGAGTACCATTCTTGTGATCCTTGGTGTCTTCTGGTAGTCTTGAGTACAACTTTCATGGTTTCACAAGGTAACTCATTGCCCTGAGAGACCTGTGGTGGTGATGACCTATGCTTGATTATCTTTAATGTAGGATGGTATTGTTGGTATTGTTCATCCACTCAGATTCTGCGCCACCATAGTGGTTTGCATGGTGGTAGTGTAAACCCCTTGTCTTTCTGAGTATGCACATTGATGCTGACAAACTATATATGGTGTTGAAACTTTATGGTAATTTTTGGTGACCTCTTTACAATACAGCAGCCACAGATGATCTTCCCTGAGCCTGAGTTGTTTTGCAAACATCCAGCTCATCTTGCTTTCTGCCTACTGATCCTCAGTGAATAATTGTTATTCTAAGTGTCCTTTAGCATTTCTGGGAGAACCCTCTATGTCACATTAGCATTATGGTTGTCTGAACATTTCACTGCTGGTCTTGACTGCACTCTGCTTCACCTCAGCACTAAACAGTATTTTTGAGTGTGTTTTGTAATCCCTGGATCACCTATGTTTCTAAAGTGTCCCCTAGTTGTCCTGGGAATCTCTGCACGTTTCGGGGTCTCTAGGCATGCCTAACACTTTCTTGGGGACCTGGACACCTTTGCTTATTTTGAAAGCACTTCTGTTGTCCTTAGCATCCTCTGGTTTCTCTGTGTGCATGCAGGAAGTGTTTGGAAATTTTTGGTCTATTTACTTAGCTCGCTGGTGACCTGAGTGTTCACAGGTTCTTAAGGTTGCCTTTAGCTGGAAATGAGGAAAGGAAACATATTTTAGGTTTCCCCTGTTGGTGTGAAGGGCACGCTGTTAACTTCCATGTGTCCTGAATGGTCCTGATAAAGCCCTTTATCTTGAGAAGAATTAAGTTGTCATGAATGTAACACAGTTGTCCTAGTCAGACCCTTCATCTTCAGTGTGAAACCTGTAAATGCTGCATGGCCACAAATGTCACTAATTAGCATAATCATTGTGATACTGGCATGTTCTTCTTGAGGGGTACATAATGACACTGAATGTGTCATGATGCTCGTGAGTTTTTCCAGAAGTTTTTGATATCGTGCTAAATGATAAGCATGTGTCGATTGTCCTGAATGTCCAGTATTATATGTCCATGTCTGCTTCTTTTGAGTGATCTCAAATTTTCCTGAATATACCTGTGTTGGACCTGATATCTCCCATGAATTACCAGGAGTTTTGGGGAGTCTTGAGGAGTCATGCCCTGAGTGACCTATTTATGCTCAGTCCTTTGTAATGATCCCGAATAATCTTTGGGAGTTATCAATAACATATAACAGTCCTGTGGCCCGGAGATTTTTTGATAGGATCATAGTGCCCTGATCACCTGTAACTGAATTTTACAATAATTTGGTGTTCCTGTGTGCACTTGGTTGTCTGACTAACCCACAAATTTCCCAAAATCCCCTTGGTAAACTTGTGAGCTCTCAGCTGAAGCCATCTCTTACCACTAATGCAGACTTCCAAACTTGCACCTGCAATTGATTTTACTAATTTTAGACAAATATCACATGAGGGCATTTCTGTTGTTTGGTTTCATTTTTCTTTCCATGAAGTTCAGCATTTGTTGTGGAAAGCATTTACTATTGAAGCACATATGAATTTGACTGCTGCAGAAGTCAGCAGTGTTCAGTGAAATTCTCAATGACTTGGTATTTATTGCCAGTCGACAAGAGAGTACATTAATAATAATCTTTATAAGATTGTTCTTCTATGTGCATTTCTTTCTATTTCTTTATGTTATTTTTATATTTTCTCAATGTTCTCCAGTTTGTTGTCAGGCAAAACTATATACTAAAGACCTACTATACACTTGTCATAACTGAATTTCATTTTAGGCAATTAGGAGACAGAATAAAAATATAGTGATTCAAACTAATGTTTTCCTTCACAGACTTTATAAATAGTGAGGATATTTTGGACACCAGGATTTTGGTTAATCTAGAAATTGTGGGTTTCCATGTTGGCTCATTATTACAATTGGATTGATTCAGCTCTGGGTATGAGATAAATTAAAAGATACAAAAAGGTATCGGTTTCCTCAAAAAAGTTACAAGTGCATTTTCCAGTTCCTGAGTCAGACCCTTAAGGCTGCATGTCTTGAGGAGTGTGTTTATTCCTTGAGTTTCAGTATCAGCAGCCCCATGTTTTAATGGGGACATGCTATAAGATTTTCTATGTCAACTTTCCACTTCTATGACTAAGAGGACTAACTTTTTTGTATTCTTTACCCTAGGACATTTCTCCTATCAGATTTTCTGAAAATTTACCTTAAAATGGTGACAATATCTTGTTAGCTTTCCTCTTACATACAGACTAACATGAGTTTATTTATTAATACACCAATCTTATTCTTTACCATGTCAATTTTGTCTTGTACACCAACAACTTCACTGGAAAAAATCAAAGAGTGAATCTGCATTAGCAATGTAAAATTAGAAAACCAACGCCATTTTTATTTTTTTGATCTGATTTTCTCCATTATGAAAAGAATAATCCATTTAAAAAAATGGCTGCGTGATGCGACCCTCTTGAAATCTCTGCTGGAATTTCACAACAAATTAAAGAACCGTAATTCCAGAAAGGAATCTCTGTGCAAAAGACAGGCAAGATTAAGAGATGCACAATTGAAATCATCAAAATGTGGGCAAATATGTTGAACAGATGGGCAGGGAATTGGGAAGTGCAGAACATGGGCCGCGCAGGCCCTGGAGCAAATCAGAGCTCAGAAGTCCAAGCTCCTTGCATTCCACATCTACCACAGGCACAGGAGAGGGAAGATTTGGACTGCTCTGCTTATGGCCCACAATCCCCCTTGAGAAATCAGCATATAATATGGCTGTATCCAATGCTCATGGCAGAGGCATCAGAGAAAAGACTGAGGGAAGACGGGTGAAAACTGTGGTTTAAGTCATCACTGCCAAACACAGGACAGAATGCTTAGGTGTGAAGCCTAGCCAACACTGCCCACCCTACCAAGGTTCATCTCACACCCACACTGCAAGTGCGAGAAGTGGAAATACCACAGTGTTCCAGATCAAAAGAACGCAATATTTGCAGTTCTTACAGAGCTGCAGACCATGGCCACAGACTCACAGCCAACTTAGTTCCGGCGTAAAGGAAGGAGGCTTGCGTGCAGGATTGGCTGTGCTTTGGTCGGCCACATTGATCTGTGTCACCTCTCATAACACACCCTGACCCAGACACCACCTATCGGGGCAGAACCCTGCAGGAGTAAACAGCTGCTGAAATACACAGTCTCTGAAACTGGAGCAGGAAGAGTTTGTAAACTCTTTGGTGCCCCGTGACCCAGTCAGTCTGTCTACAGAGGAGAAGATCACCTACTAGGGAATTCCTCCATTGTGTGAAAAGCTGAAATAGTGCAGAGAAAATATAAGACTACAGCATGAGAGAGAATAAAGGGCTGCAGTACAGGAGAAAGCAAAACATTTTGCCAACACCTACTGGAAAACCAAAGAAAGACTTCTTCCTATCAACATGTCGCAGAAACAACTGCTATAGATGCCTAAGAGAGAAATAACAATTTATTAATTGCTGTGAATAACCAAGGTAACAGTGAGCTCCAAAAGTGAATAGAAGTTTTCAGAAAATGAACTAAAAGATATTGAAATGCGTGGCTTAAATGACAGAGCATACAAGATTGCAGTTCTGAAAAACATCAAGGAGATGCAAGAAACACAGACAGGGAGGCAGTGTAATGAACTCAGAATCAATCAAAGAACAAAATACACATTCTATAAAAGAGATTGAAATTTTGGAAAAGAACCAAACAGTACTTCTGGAGATAAAGAAGTTAATAAAAGAAATGAAGAGTGAAATAACCTGCTAAGGGATTAGAGTTGACGTGATAGAGGGAAAAATCACTGACATCAAAAAAAGAAATCTTAGAAGGACACTGATGGAAGAAGAGAGAGATTTGAGAGTGAAAAGAACAGGAAAAACCCTACAATAACTTACTAATTCCACTGGAAAAGCAACTTAAGAGGAATGGGCATTCCGAAGGAGAAGGAAAGAGAGAGTATATGCAAACAAATACTTGATTAGCACTTCCTAAACTTGTGGAAAGAAATGGATCCTGAAATGTAAGAAAGCATAGAACACATATTTATCTTATCTCAATCACAACAGGCTTTCTCGAAGGCACATTGAATTGAAGCTGCTGTCAAAACTTTTTGAGAAAAAAAAAAAGAATCCTCAAGGCAGCCAAGTGAAAGAAGACAGTACCTACAAAGGAAATCCCGTTACATTATCATGATATTTTTAGGCAGAAACACTACAAGCCATGATGGAGTGGAAACAAACAAACTATTTAAAGACAGAACGTATGGAAGCAGGTCCAGATTGCGAGGAAAAATGGCGAGTGAAGTGAGCCTCTGTAAAGCTCCCCTGGAATTTACAACGAATCAAACAACAAAAACTCCATAAAGGACTCCCTGCACAGTAGACAGACAAGACGAAAAGGCCCACTGCCGAAATCATCTACAGGTGGGAGATTCGCGCGAGTGGGATATGGGGAAAGGGAGGAGTGGGGAGATGGAGCTGAATGGGCAAAGGACGCAGACCTAGCTCAGTGCTCCGAGCTCGCTGCAACCCGGAAATACCCCAGCTGCAGGAGAGGGAAGAACTCGGACTGCTAGGGCTCTGCTTATGGCCCACAGAGCTGAGAGGGCAGCATATAACATGGCTGATCCCAACGCTCACGGAAGAGACCTCGGAGAAAAGATTGAGGAAAGAAGGCTAAAAAGGGTGGTTTAAGCCCTCACTGCAGAGCAGAGAATGGAAGCCTTAGGGACTGAGACTAGCCGCCCCCTCCTTACCCTCCCAGAGCTCGCCCCATGCCCACCTGCCCGGTACTAGAAGCGGAAGAGTACCGTGTCAGATCAAAAGAACAGAATATTGGCTGTTCTGAGAACTGTGGACCGCAGACACAAATTCGCAGCCCAACTAGTTCCGGCAGAGGGGAGGGAGCTTTGGAAGGAGGACCAGCTCTGGTGGTGGTCACAGCCATTGAACTGTGTCACTTCTCAAAACACACCCTGACCCAGACACCACCTATCAGGGCGGAACCCTACAGGAGTAAACATCTGCTGAAATACACAGTTTGTGAAACTGGAGCAGGAAGAGTTTGTAAACTCAGAAGCTCTACACATACCCCCACATACATGGTGCTCCGTGACCCAGTCAGTCTGTCTACAGAGGAGAAGATCACCTACTAGGGAATTCCTACATTGTGTGAAATGCTGAAATAGTGAAGAGAAAATATAAGACTACAACATGAGAGAGAATAAAGGGCTGCAGTACAAGAGAAAGCAAAACATTTTGCCAGCACCTACTGGAAAACCAAAGAAAGACTTCTTCCTATCAACATGTTGCAGAACCAACTGCTATAGATGCCTAAGAAGAGAAATAACAATTTATTTATTGCTGTGAATAACCAAGGTAACAATAAGCTCCAAAAGTGAATAAAAGTTTTCAGAAAATGAACTAAAAGATATTGAAATATGTGGCTTAAATGACAGAGTATACAAGATTGCAGTTCTGAAAAACATCAAGGAGATGCAAGAAAACACAGACAGGGAGGCAGTGTAATGAATTCAGAATCAATCAAAGAACAAAATACACATTCTATAAAAGAGATTGAAATTTTGGAAAAGAACCAAACAGTATTTCTGGAGATGAAGAAGTCAATAAAAGAAATGAAGAGTGAAATAACCTGCTTAGGGATTAGCGTTGACCTGATAGAGGAAATAATCACTGACATCGAATAAAGAAATGTCGGAAGGACACTGATGGAAGAAGAGAGAGATTTGAGAGTGAAAAGAACAGGAAAAACCCTACAATAACTTACTAATTCCATCTGGAAAAGCAACTTAAGAGGAATGGGCATTCCAGAAGGAGAAGGGAACAGAGAGTATATTCAAACAAATACTTGATTAGCACTTCCTAAACTTGTGGAAAGAAATGGATGCTGAAATGTAAGAAAACATAGAATATATATTTAACTTATCTGAATCCCAACAGGCTTTTGCAAAGACACATTGAATTGAAGTTGCTCTCAAAACTTATTGGGGGAAAAAAATAAAAAAGAATCCTCATGGCAGCCAAGTGAAAGAACACAGTCTTACAAAGGAAATCCAGTTACATTAGCATGAGATTTTTCGGCAGAAACACTACAAGCCATGATGGAGTGGAATCAAACATTCAAGCTGTTTAAAGACAGAACGTATGGAAGCAGGTCCAGATTGCGAGGAAAAATGGCGGCGTGAGGGGAGCCTCTGTAAAGCTCCCCTGGAATTTACAACAAATCAAACAACAAAAACTCCACAAAGGACTCCCTGCACAGTAGACAGGGAAGACGAAAAGGCCCACTACCGAAATCACCTACAGGTGGAGATTCGCGCGAGTGGCGGAGGGGGAAAGGGAGTAGTGGGGAGATGGAGCCCAGAGGGCACAGGACGCAGACTTAGGTAGGTGCTCCGAGTTCGCTGCAACCCGGAACTACCCCAGCTGCGGGAGAGGGAAGAACTCGGACTGCTAGGGCTCCGCTTATGGCCCGCAGGGCTGAGGGGACAGCATATAACATGGCTGATCCCAATGCTCACGGAAGAGACCTCGGAGAAAAGATTGAGGGAAGAAGGCTAAAAATGGTGGTTTAAGCCCTCACTGCCAAGCAGAGAGCGGAAGCCTTAGGGACTGAAACTAGCCGCCCCCTCCTTAACCTCCCAGAGCTCGCCCCACCCCCACCTGCCCGGTACTAGAAGCGGAACAGTAGCGTGTCAGATCAAAATAACAGAATATTGGCTGTTCTGAGAACTGTGGACCGCAGACACAAATTCGCAGCCCAACTAGTTCCGGCAGAGTGGAGGGAGCTGTGGAAGGAGGAAGAGCTGTGGTGGTGGACCCAGCCATTGCTCTGCGCCACCTCTCACAACTCACCCCGCCCCTGACCCCACCTATCTGGGCAGATCCCTGCAGGAGTAAACAGTACTGCTGAAACATACAGGCTCTGAATCTAGACCTGGAAGAGCTTTGGAATATCACAAGCTCTCCGCATGCCCACCGGGACACTGCGCCCTGTGACCTAGATGAACTATTAACAGAGGAGAAGCCAATCTCCCAGGGAATCCCCCCATTGTGTGAGAGGCTGGAATAGTAAAGAGAAAACGTAGCACTATCGCGTGGGAGAAGAAAAATAAGCTGTAGTCGGAGAAAAAATAAAACATTCTATTAAAAATTACTGGAAATCAAAAGAAAGACCACTTCCTATCAACCTGTTGTGGAAGCCACTCCTACAGATGTCTAGGAAGAGAAATAGTAAACCAGTAATTGCCGTGAATAAAGAAGGGAACAAGATAGCTCAGAAAGAAAGTGAAAAATCTCCAGAAAAGGCACTTAAAGATAAAGAAATATGTGACTTAACTAACAGAATTCAAGATTGCAGTTCTGAAAAAACTCAACGAGATGCAAGAAAACACAGATAGGCAGTTCAATGAATTCAGAAACACAATCAAAGAAGAGCATGAGCATTTTACGAAAGAGATTGAAATTTTAAAAAAAGAACCAAATAGAATTTCTGGAGACTAAGAACCCAATAAATTTAATTAAAAAAAAAAAAAAAAAAAAAAAAAAAAAGAACTCAATAGAAGAAATTAAGAATAAAATAACCAGCTTAGGCAGTAGAGTTGACCAGATGGAGGAAAGAATCAGTGACATCGAAGATAGAAACCTGGAAATGACACGGATGTAAGAAGAAAGAGACTTGAGACTTGAAAAAAATGAAAGAACTCTACAAGAACTTTCTGACACCATCAGAAAGAGAAATATAAGAATAATGGGCATACCAGAAGGAGAAGAAAGAGAGAAGGGAACAGAGAATATATTCAAACATAATTGTTGATAGGAACTTCCCAAATTTGTGGACAGAACTGGACCCCCAAATCCAAGAAGCAAATAGAACATCTAGTTACGTCATCCCAACAGGCCTTCTCCAAAGCACATTGTATTGAAGCTATATAAAATCAATGACAAAGAAAGAATCCCCAAGGTAACCAGGGAAAAGAAGACGGTAACTTACAAAGGAAAGCCCATTAGATTATCATCAGATTTTTCAGCAGAAACTCTACAAGCCAGGAGGGTGTGGAACCAAACATTCAAACTATTGAATGAGAGAAATCATGACCAAGAATAATACATTCAGCAAAGATATCCTTTAGATATGAAGGAGGAACAAAGACCTTTCCAGACATACAGAAGCTGATGGAATTTTTAATACACGACCTGCACTACAAGAAATACTAAAGAATTGTACACCTGAAATCTATGTAATTTAACTAACAATTGTCACCCCAATAAATTTAATAAAATAAAATTTTAAAAAAATACTAAAGGAGGATATTCTACCACCATTAACAGGGAAAATTTGTGGCAACCAAAACTTAAAAAGAGGGAGAGTAATGGCTTCAACCAGAATACGGGAATGGAGAAAGTAAGCGTGCTGAAGAAAATGGAATACTCTAAATATCAAACTTTCTTTTACATAAACTTAAGGCTAACCACTCAAAAAGAATCCAAAATTGAAATATATACAATAATAAAAGAAGAAACAGAATACCACCACACAGAAATGACAGACAACAACAAAAATGCAAAGAAACAATGGAGATACAGCCTTACCAGGTAACTAAATATAGAATGACAGGAAATCCTCATTATCATTAATCACCCTAAATGTAAAGGGACTGAAAAACCAATAAAAAGTCACAGAGTAGCAGATTGGATCAAAAAACTAAACCCAACCATATGCTGTCTCCAAGAGACACATCTCAGCTACAAGGACAAGCATAGACTCAAAGTGAAAGGGTGGAAATTGACACTCCAAGCAGATGGTACCGAGAGAATATCAGGTGTGCCATAATGATATCAGATAACACAGACTTCAAGTTGAAAAAGATAACAAAAGTCAAAGATCGACGTTTCATAATGGTAAAGGGGACTGTACAACAAGAAGACAAAACAGTCATCAATATTTATGCCCCCAATCAAGGAGCACCAAAATATTCCAAACAACTAGTAACAGAAGTAAAGGGGGAAATTGACCAAAACACAATTATACTAGGGGACTTAAACACGTCATTGACAGCTATGGATAGATCATCCAAACAGAAAATAAATAACGAAATAGCAGCCCTAAATGACACTTTAGATGAAATGGACCTAATAGACATTTATAGAGCACTTCATCCTAAAATATCAGACTAAAATTATTTTCTAGTGTACATTCAACATTCTTAAGGATAGACCACATATTGAGTCATAAGATCAGTCTCAGCAAATTAAAGAAGATTGAAATCATAGCAAACATATTCTCTGATCACAAGGCTTTGAAATTGGATATCAATTGCAAGAAGAAAGTGGAAAAAAACACAAATACATGGAGATTAAACAACATACTTTTAAAGAAGGACTGGGTCAAAGAAAAAGTTAGAGGAGAGATCAAAAGATACATAAAAAAAAATGACCATGAAAATACATCCTACCAAAATTTTTGGATGCAGCAAAAGCCATTTTAAGAGGGAAATTTATATCATTACAGGCCTATCTCAAGAAACAAGAAAACTCCCAAATAAATATCCTCATGTTACACCTTAAAGAACTAGAAAAAGAAGAACAAGTAAAACCCAAGGTCATCAG
>NW_027423809.1:0-113650 GCF_036562045.2 Rhinolophus sinicus | reverse complement strand
TGAAAATTGGGAATGTTTCCTCAATTATGAAGATCAGAATATTAAAGTACAGCACTCATATGTGCAAAATATAAAAGATGAAACAAATAGGCATGCCATAGGACGACCTCATTAACATGGAAGATAGATAATAGGAGAGGCACAGCCGATCCTCAGCAATCCGAGTTTTAGCCTGATTTAGACTCCAGGTTTTTCAGGACAGCCCTGGATTGAATCCTGCAAGAGACCACAACCATTGCTCTGACTTTCTGACCAATCTTTCCTTTCCACTCGAAGGAAATATCTATGCACACAGGTGAGGAGGCCCATCATATTTTGTTTCATAGACTTCTTTCAATTTGTAATGATTCTCTCATTTCAATTCACAGTGAATGAAATCGGTGAAAAATCCTTTCAAAATCAGTTCTCTCTCTGTACAATTGTAACGTACCCCATCAGGCAAGTATTCACCAACACACTTATTTCTAGAATTAGAACTTCTCCCATTGAGATCTAAATTTCACAGACAATGTTTGTATTTAGAACTGAGGTGCTTTCTTATGTAGCCCAAAGTATCTAGCATGCAGAGCCATCACAACATTAGAGGAATTGTGGTGCATAATACGTGCCCTACTGGGATTAATCCTTACATATTTTGGTAAAATTCACACCACCAGGTTGCCATTGGAACCTTTGAAAACTACAATTCAGTTTTTAATATGCCAATAGCATTGTGCTTTCCTCAATCCTTACTGTCTAATACCATTTTTCTGATTACAAGCAATCAATAGAAACACAAGCCATGCAACTTCCACTTCCCAATGGTCACGTTGTATTTTCATTCTCAACATTCTGGACAAATAGCCAACTGTTTTCCACAATAACTATATTATTTTATGTATCCAGCAGGGACATGTGAATGTTCTAGTTCTTCCTCAGCACATTGTCAATGCACATGTAAACTTTACTCTTTGGTTGATGACAGGATTCTTGAAGGAGTAGCATGTTGTATCATTGTGCTTCGATTTTCCCTCTATGACAGATAAAGTGTCCAATTTTCATAGTAAAATGTTATAGACTGTGTGGCTTCAAAGTAGAAATGTGTTTCTCACCATACTGAAAGTCCAAGTTGAAGGTGCCAGAACGTTGCTTTCTCGGTAGGGTCTGTCAACAGGAAACTGCTCAGCAGTCTGACGCTGAGCGTTTCAAGACCAAGAAGAGCCCGAGCAGAACCACAGATCTCATTTTCCTCTCAGTCTCAGACTTTGTTGTATGCCCAGCACTGGAGTGGTAATCCGTGCACACACCCACTTGTCCAATCACATATCGGTAGCCTCATGTGTCACAAAAAGACAACTGGGACATCATCATCACCTCTCCAGGAAGTCTCAGCCACAGAGGTGACCTGGACAATTTGCTGCACAGAGGCTTATCCAGGACTGTCCTTCCACTTTGAGCTCTGAGTAGGACAACACCATTCTCTGTGTTTCATAGTACCATCTTTCTCATACTATGAAGGCCCTTGGACCCAGCAAAAATGACTTCCCAGGAATCACCTTGCCACTTCAAAGTGGAACTAGAATTGACATGAAGTTGGTATGAACACTGATTTCAAAAGGTTCCCCATCAAAGATATTTTCTGGATGAATATCAGCTCCAGATAGAAGCAGATCAGGTCTTCTAGTCCCTGATGGTGATTATCAATAAGAACCACTTACCATACCTAGCAAGTTAGGGCATCAGGTTCTTGATTGTCCTCAACATTTCATATAGTGTCAAGAGAGTGTTGGTACATAGAAAGGAAAGACAAACATTTGCATGGCACTCTGTCAGTTCTGAGAGGCATCATGAGCTCCATGTGTCTGCCATCTGAATTCCCTGATGAGTGCCTATCAAGCAGCTGATTTCACAGGATTGGATGTAATTCAATAGGGGTCAGATTTGCCAGGAATTACCTAAGACAGAAAGGAAGGTCCACCTTCTTCGTTTGTGGGCTCAGTAGCTGGCCCAGTATATACTGTAGTTCTTTATATTCTACTTGTCAAAGTAGATGATATTTTATTGTCAGCACACTGGACAAACAGCAAACTATTTTTACAGTAACTATATCCCTCTATGTTTCCACCAGGACATGTTAATATCCCATTTCTTCCAAATCACGTTGTCAACCACATGGGATATTTTCTCTTCTGTTTCATCACACCATTCTTTAGGGTGTAACAGATTATCTCACTGTGCTACCACTTTCCTCTTCCCCAACAGGTAAAGTCTCAATGTATTCAGATTTTCCTAGCAAAGTGTTGTAGACTGGTGGGCTTCAATAACAGAAGTGTATAGCTCACGGTCCCTAAAGTACAAGATAGTGATGCCATGAGCATTGCATTCTCATGAGGCTCTTGTAATAGGATACTGCTCATCAGGGTCTCATGCTGAGGCTTTCAGCAGGAAGGCCCGGCTGAAAAGAACCACAGAGGTCGTTCCCTCACAGACCCACTCTCTGTTGTACGCCTGACACTGCAGCTTATATCCCATCCAGCAACCACCTGGGCAGTCCCATCTCAGGATCCAAGTGTGTCACAATCATGCAAATGTGACCTCATCATCCCATCTCCAGGTGGCCGCAGTCACAGAAGTGCCCTGGCACAATTCCTGCCCAGAGACATACCCACGAAAATCTTTCACCTTCTAGACCTGGTATCCACCTGCACCATCCTCTGTGGTCCATAGATAAAGTTTACACATAATACAGAGACCCTTGGGCCCAGCATAGGAGACGCTAGAGTATATAGAATAAAATGGGAGAACACAGTAGACCAGCAACAATCTCAGTTTTGGCCTAGTAATGATGGCAGGTCGTTCTGTATAGCTCAGGCCTGAACCTTGGAAGAGACAAGAGCCTCTGTGCTGGGTCTCTGTTCAATCCTTGTCTCCAATCTGAAGAAATGTCTATGCTCACAGGTGAGGGGGCAAATCAACTTATGTCATAGAGACTTCTTTCCATGTGTAGTGGTTCTGTCACTTTCAATTCACAGGGAACGTAATCAGTGAAAAATCCTTTCCTAAATCAGTGCTCTCTCTTTAAAACTGTAGTCTACTCCATCAGGCAAATATCCACCACCACACTTCTTTCTAACAAGGGCACTTCTCACATGTGGACCAAAATTTCAGTGGCAGTGTGTAATGATTTTATAACTGAGAAGCTTTCTCGTGTAGCTGGAAGGGTCAAGGGGCAGGGGCATTAGACTAAGAGAGCACGTATGGTTTATCAGTGGTGCCCCTGCAAGAATAGTCCTTATATTGGTTTGGAAAGGTGCCCACAACCAGTATGCCATTGTAACAATTAAAAAAAATCAGGCATGCTAATATGCCAATAACTTTGCGCTATCGTCAACGGATGCTATCTAATACCATTTATCTTATTCCAAGCAATCAATAGAAACTTCATGACTTGCAACTTTCACTTCCCATTCTTCCTACACCTGGTCCCTGGCAAAAATTGACCTGTCTTCTTTAGCTTTGAACTTGACTCTTGTCGAACTGTTATCTTAATGGAGTAACAGCATATGTGGCCGTCTGATGCTAGCTTCTTTCTCTTGCCAATTTCTCAAGATATTTCCTTGTGTAGCCTGTATCAGGACTTCCATCATCTTTCAGACTGTATGTTTCACTTTATAGATATACCACATTTGCTAATGCTTCATCAGTTTGTGTGATATCGTGTTTCTACATTTTTGATATTATCTATAGTGCAGGTCTGAATTCTGTTCAGGAGTTTCTGGGCATCAGTTTGAAACACTTTTGTCTATATCAATGGTAAGATGATATTTAAATTTTCACATCCTGGACAAATAGAGAACTATTTTGCTCAGTAGCTATATAATTCTATGTTTCCACTGGAAACATGTGAGTGTTCCAGTTTTTCACATCACATTGTCAACCGACATGTGTCTTTTCTCTTTTCGTTGTTCACGCCATTCATGAAGGAGTAGCATATTGTCTCATTGTGCTTTCAGTTTCCCTCCCTGACTGATAAAGTGTTAGTGTATTCGGATTTTTATAGCAAAATATTATAGACTTTGTGGCTTCAATAACAGAAGTGCATTTCTCACCATCCTGACAATCCAAGATAAAGGTGCCATGAGTGTTGCTTTCTCATGAGGGTCATGGAACAGGAACCTGCTCAGCAGGTTCTGACACCGAGGGTGTCCGTAGGAAGACCCAGCCTAGCGGAACCACAGAGGTCGTTCTCCTCACAGACTCACTCTCCGTTGTCTGCCAGGCACTGGAGTCCAACACCCACCTGGTTAATCACAGATTATTATCTGCATGAGTCAAAATAAAGAACTGTGACATCATCATCAAATCTCCAGGAGCCCAAAGCCACAGAGGTGCCTTGGCCCATATTCTGCCCAGAGACTTATTCACAACAGTGCTTCCATTTTGAGCCCTGACTCCACCTGCACCATTATCTGTGCTCTGTAGAGCCATCTTTTTCATACTACAGAGGCCCTTGTGGCCAGCCATATTGACTTGACAGGAATCACCTTGCCACTTCAAAGGGGATCAACAACTGACATGCAGTTGCTGTGAGCACAGGACCCCAAAAGTCCTGCATCAAATAGTGGTACCGGATGAATGTGAGCTCCAGATAAGAAGTAGATCGAGTCTTTTATTCTCTGTTTGTGATTTTCAACAGTAACCACTTTTTATACCCAGCAAGTTTGGGCCTCAACTTCTTGATAGCCATCCACATTTAATGAGTACTGTCAAAGGAATGTTGGTACACAGAGATGCAGGATACACATTTGCATGGTGCTCTGTCAGTTCTGACAGGCAGTGTGTGCTCCATGTGTCTGCCAACTGAATACCCCGATATTTGCCTATCATCTGGAAGATTTTTCAAGGTTGGATGTAATTCAGTAGAGAGCAAGTTCACCAGGAATTACCTAAGAAAGAAAGGAACGTCCACTTTCTTTGTGTGTTGGGTCTTTGTGTGTTGGCTCTGGTCCAGTGAATACTGTAGTTCTCCTAATTCTACTTGTCTAAGGACACTGATTTCTCTAGGGAAGACACACTCTGACACAAATTAGCAGGTGATGTAAAAAGAATTGGAAGTCATGATAGATTCTCTGACCGAAAATAGATTCCCACTTGTGAAATGTATAGACTGTCTGAATAAAAGAGTGTAGATTGGGAATGGTTCCTCAATTATGAAGATCTGACTATTAAAGATACACACCTAACATGTGCAAAATATAAAAGATGAAACAGATAGGAATGCCATAGGAGGCCCCAAGTTATATGGAAAAGAATGTGGGAGGAACAGCAGACCCACAGCAATCTGAGTTTTAGCCTGGTGTAGACTGCAGGTCCTTCAGTGTAGCCCACACCTGAACCATGGAAAAGACCACAGCCATTGACCCAGCTCTCTGACCAATCCTTTCTGTCCACCCCAAGGAAATATCTATGCTCACAGGTGAGTAGGCCCATCACGTTTTGTTTTAGAGACTTCTTCAATGTGTAATGATTCTGTCCCTTTCAATTCACAGTGAATGAAATCTGTGAAAACTCCTTTCCAAAATCAGTGCTCTCTGTATAAAACTATACTACATCGGGCAAATATCGACCACCACACTTATGTCTAACAAGGGCACTTCTCCCATTGGTACCAAAATTTCACTGAGAATGTTTGTTTTTATAACTGAGGAACTTTCTCATGTAGCCAAAATGCTCCAGGAGGCAAGGTCATGACAATATTATAAGACTTATGGTTGATGAGAGGTGCCCTACTGGGAATATCCCTTACATGTTTTGGTAAAATTCACACAACCAGTTTGCCATTACAACTGTTAAAAATACAATTCAGTTGTGTAATATGCCAAAATATTGTGATTTCCTCAATTGTTGCTGTCTAATTCCATTTATCTGATTCCGAACAATCAATAGAAACGTCATGCCATGGAACTTTCACTTCCCATTCTCCCCTAACCTTGGGCCCTGGCAAACACTGACCTGCCTTCTTTCCCTAGGAATGTGACTATTGTTGTTCTGTTGTGTTAATTGAGTAACACCATGTGGCTATCTGCAGCTAGCTTCTTTCTCTTGCCTAAGTCTCAAGACACTTTCTTGTTGCAGCCTGTTTCCGGATTTCCATCATCTTCATTAGTGCACGATATTTAATTTTATAGATATACCGCTTTGCTAATGCATTTATCAGTTGATGTGATATTGTGTTTCTACATTTTTACTATTATCTACAGTGCAGCTCTGAGTTCTCTTCAGGAGTTTCTGGGCATCTGTTTGAAACATTTTTGTCTTTATATCAATGGTCACATGATGTTTTCATTCTCAACATAGTGGCCAAATTGTGAACTATTTTCCACCGTATTTATATCATTCTATATTTCCACCAGAGACATGTGAGTGTTCCAGTTCTTCCACATCACATTTTGAACCACATGTGATCTTTCCTCTTTTGGTTTTTCACAGCATTCTTGAAGGTGAAGCATCCTATCTCATTGTGCCTTCGATTTCCCCTTCCCTGACTGTAAAAGTATCGGATTTTCATAGCAAAATATTATAGACTGTGTGGCTTCAATAACAGTAGTGTATTTGTCACCTTCCTGAAAGTCCAAGATGAAGGTGCCATGAGCGTTGCTTTCTCAGGAGGGTTTTGTAAGAGAAAACTGCTTGGCAGTGTCTGATGCTGCAGGTGTCCAGGAGGAAGGAACTGCCTGTGCAAAATCACAGAGGTCGCTCTACTCAAAGACTAACACTGTTGTCTAACCAGCACTGGAGCATTATTTGGCCAGCACCAGCCTGGTCAATCATATGTCATATCCAGACATGTCACAATAAGGCAACTGTGACATCATCATCCCAAATCCAGGAGGCCAGAGCCAAAGAGGTGCCTTGGCCCATTTCCTGCCCAGAGAGTTATCCACGACAGTCTTCCACTTTGAGCCCTGACTGTACCTGAACCACTCTCTGTGCTCCATAGAGCCATCTTTCTCAAACTAGAGAGGACCATTGGGCCCAGCCATAATGAATTGCCAGGAATCACCTTGCCACTTCAAAGAGAAGAAATAACTGATATGCGGTTGGTGTGAGTGCTGGCTCAAAAAAGTGCTGCATCAAAGAGTGTTACCAGGTGAATGTGAGCTCCAGATAAGAAGCAGATCGGGTCTTCTCATCTCTGTTGGTGATTTTCTATAATAACCATTATCATGCCTAGCAAGTTTGGGCATCAGGTTCTTGAAGTGATCCACATTTGCTGAGTAGTGACAAGGGTGTGTTGGTACACAGAGAGGGAGGATACACATGTGTACTGTCAACTGTCAGTTCTGACAAGCAGGAAGGGATTCTGGGACAACCATCTGAATACTACAATTCATGCCTGTAAACCGGCCTATTTGAATTAGGTGGATTTTATTCAATAGACATCAAGTTTTCCTGGAAATACCTAAGAAGAACGGAAGGTCCACCTTCTTGGTGTGTTGGCTTAATAGCTGGCTCAGTGCGTACTGTAGTTCTCCTTATTCTACTTGTCAAAGGACATTAAGTTTTTCCAGGGATGATGCTCTCTTCCACTACTTAACAGGTGATTTAACAAAGAATTGGAAGTCACAATAGATTTTCTGGCCACACATTTTTTCTCACATACAAAATGTACAGACTCTCTCAGGGAAAGAGTGAATGTTGGCAATGTTTCCTCAATTAGGAAGATCAATGTATTAAAGAAACACACTAAACATGTGCAAAATGTAAAAGATGAAACAGGTTGGCATGGCGTAGGAGGCTCTAAGTTATATGGAAGAGAATGGGAGAGGCACAGCAGACCCTCAGCAATCTGAGTTTTATTATGGTCTAGACTGCATGTCCTTCAGTATATCCTCTAGGATCTGTGTGAGAGACCACTGTCCTTGATCGTTCTCTCTGACCAATGCTTCTTTTCCACTCTAATGAAATGTCTCCACTCACAGGTGGTAGTCTCTAAATGTTTTGTGGTAGAGACTTCTTTCCATGTGTTATGAATCTGTCCCTTTCATTTCAGAGTGATTGAAATCTGTGAATACTCCTTTCAGAAAATAGTTTTCTATATAATACTGTGATCAACTCCATTAGCCAAGTGTCCTCCAACACACTGTTTTCTGAGAAGGGCCCTTCTCCCATTTGTAACAAAATTTCAGTGACAGTGTTTAATGATTTATAAACTCAGAACTTTTGTCATGTATCCAAAAGGATCTGGTAGGCAAGACCATAAGAATGTTAAAGTACTTATGGTTTATGAGAGGTGTCCTGCTAGGAATAACCCTTACATTCTTTTGTTAAAATGCACACAATCCTGTTTGCCATTGAGAAAATTGAAAACTACAAGTCAGTCATTCTAAAAGACCAAGAACATTGTGGTATCATCAATCGAGGCTATATTATACCATTATTCTTATTCCAAACAATCAATATAAACACCATGACATGGAGTTTTCACTTCCACATTCTCCCCTCATCTTGGGCAGTGGCAAACACTGACCTGCCTTCTTTTCCTATGAATTTGACAATTGTCATTTTGTTATGTAAATCTAGTAACACCATAAGAGGCCTTCTGAAGCTAGCTTCCTTCACTTGCCAAGGTCTCAAGATTCATCCCTTTCATAGCCACTTCATCATGGCTATATTTCCTTTTATATGTATATTACCTTTGCTATTTATACATCAGGTGATGTGATACTGTGTTTCCACAATTTTTATTGTTTATTGTTGAGATTCAACAATTGAAGCTCTCTTTCTGCTTCATTCGGAGTTCACATTCTTTCATTCCTGAACACCCTTGGATGGAACAGTTTTTGGAGCCAGGGCTCACACAGACTGCATGTCAGGATATTGCTCCTCTTTGAACTGGGACAGTGATTCTAGGCAAGTCATTATCTCTGGGTCCAAGTGCCTCTGTAATATGAGTAAGCTGGCTTTGCAGAAAACAGAGGATGGTGCAGGTGTATCCCAAGGCTCAATGAGGAGGACTGTCATGAATATGTTTCTGGTAAGAAATAGGCCAGGGCTCTTCTGTGGCTGAAACACATGGTGATGGGATGATGTGATCACAGTCGTATCATTGTGACACATGAGGACCCTGAGATGGGATAGGCCTAGAGGTTGTTGAATAGGGATAAAACTCCAGTGCCAGGAAGACAACAGATAGTTAGTCTGTGAGAATAGCAATCTCTGTGGTTCTCATCATGCTGGGCCTTCTTTTTGACACCCACAGGGTCAGCCCCTACTGAGCAGGCACCTGTTACAAACCCCACCTGAGAAAGCAACTCTCATGGTACCTTCATCTTGGACTTTCAGGATGGAGATATACACTTCTGTTATTGAAGCCACACAGTCTATAATATTTTGCCACAAAAATATGAATACACTAGCATTTTACCAGTCAAACAAGCAGAAATTGATAGCACAATAAGAAAATATGTTACACCCTTATCAATGGTGTTATCAACCAGAAGAGAAAACATCACATGTGGTTGAAAATATCATGTGCAAGAACTAGAATACTCACATGTCTCCGGTGGACACATAGAATGATATGACTTCCCAGGAACAAAGTTCACTATTTGTTCAGTGTGTTGAAAATGGAAATATCATATCACTATTGATACATAGAAAAAAGTTTAAATCAGATGAACAGAAATTTCTAAACTGAATTCAGAGCTGCACTATAGATAATAGCAAAAATATTGAAACTCAATATCACATCAACTGATGAAAAATTAGGAAAGGTGCTTTTGTATAAAATGAAATATCTGGACAGCCATAATGATGAAGGAAGTCTGACAGTGGCTATGACAAGGATGAATCTTGAGACCTTGGCAAGTGAAAGAAGCTATCTTAAGAAGGCCACTTATGGGGTTACTCCATTTACATAAGAGAACCACAACATCAAAAGCATAGGGAAAGAAGGTAGGTCAGTGTTTGTCAAGGCCCAACATTAGGGGAGATTGGGAAGTGAAAGCTCCATAGCATGGTGTTTCTATCGATTGTTTGAATTCAGATAAATGGTATAGATCGCCTTGATTGATGATAGCACAAAGTTCTTGGCATCTAGCATGATTGGATTGTAATCTTCAATTTTCCCAATGGCAAACTTGTTGTGTGTGTTTTACCAATACACTCTAAGAATTAGTCCTAGTAGGACACCTCTGATAAATCATAAGACCTGCAATACTCTAATGGTCCTGCCTACTAGACCCTATTGTCTACATGAGAAAGGTTCTCAGTTATAAATATCATTAAACACAGCCTCTGAAATTTTGGTGCAAATGGAAGAAGGGCCCTTCTTAGAAAGAAGTGTGGTGGTGGATATTTGCCTCATGGAGTTGATTTCATTTTTACAGAAGGAGCTCTGGTTTTGGAAAGCACTTTTCACATGTTTCATTGACTGTGAATTGAAAGGGACAAAATCATTACACATGGAAAGAAGTCTCTACAACAAAACATGATTTGTCTACTCACCTGTAAGTCAAGACATTTTCTTGGAGTGGAAAGGAAGGATTGGTCAGAGAGCCTGGTCAAGTGCTGTGGTCTCTCCCAGGGTTGCGACCGGGTTATACTGAATGACCTGCAATCTGGACCAAACTAAAACTCAGATTCCTGTGGGTCTGCTGTGCCTCTTCCACTATATTCCCTATAATTTAGGGCCTCCTACATCAAGTCTATCTGTTTCATCTTTTACATTTTGTGCATGTTGTGTGTGTTTCTTTAATACTCCAATCTTCATAATTAAGGCAACATTTCCAATTTTCACACTTTTACTCAGACAGCCAGTACATTTTGCATATGGGAATCTATTTGTGGCCAGAGAATCTATCGTGGCTTCCAATTCTTTGTTACATCACCTGATAGGTGATGGCAGAGAGTATCCTCCCCAGAAAATTTAGAGTGTGCTTTGATAAGTAAAATAAGGAGAACTGCAGTATATATTGTACCTGCTACTGAGCCAACACCCAGAGAAACTGGACCTTTCCTTCTTTCTTAGATATTTTCTTCAAATATGACTTTTACTGAACTAAATCCAACCCTCCAAAATCAGCCCGCCGAGAGGCTTGTAACAGCGTATTCAGGTGGCAGACCCATGGAGCCCATCATGACTATCTGAACTGATAGGGGACCATGCAAATCTCTACTATGCCTTTCTGTGCACCAACACCCCCTTGAAACTAGTCAGCAAAAGTGCATCAATTGTAAAGAACTTGATGCCCAACCAGTTAGGTAAGATATTTGGCCATTGTTGAGAATACCAACAGAGAGGGAAAGCCCCCTTCTACTTCATTTCTGGAGCTCACATTGATTCCTGACCACTCTGGGATGGAGCACTTTTTGGAGCCAGGGCTCACAGAGATTGCTTGTCAAGACATTGCTCCTCTTTGAAATGGCACGATATTTCTAGGCATTCATTATCGCTGGTTCAGAAGACCACTGTAGTATGAGTAAGCTGGATCTACGGAGCACAGAAGACGTTGCACATGGAGCCCAGGGCTCGAAGGGGAGGACTGTCTGGTTATGACTCTGATAAGAAAATTGGCCAGGGCACTGCTCTGGCTGTGACCATCTGATGATGGGACGATGATGTCACAGTTGGATCACTGTGAAAAACACGGAACTTGAGGTTAGATTGTTTCCACCTCCTTACAAAAGGCTAGAAGCCTGGAAACTGCTCTCTGGGACTCTGATTCCACACTGAGGTTGACCCTGGCCCAGATATCAGGTGCTTCATTATAGTTCAGGCCTGAACCCTGGAAGAGACCACAACCCTTGACCCAAATCTCTGACCAATTCTTCATTTCCACTCCCAGGAGATGTCTATGTTCATAGGTGAGTAGGCTCATCAAGTTTAGAATTCTTGCTGAATGGGGATTAAACTCCAGTGCTGGGCAGACAACAAAGAGTGAGGTTTTCTAAAGAATGAAGTCTGTGGTTCTGCTCTAGTTGGGCCTTCCTACTGACACACTCAATGACAGACACTCCTGAGCAGTTTCCTGTTACAAGACCCTACTGAGAAAGCAACGTTCATGGCACCTTCTTGTTGGACTTTCAGGACTGTGAGATGTACACTTCTGTTATTGAAGCCACAAAGTCTATAATATTTTGCTATAAAAATCCGAATACACTAACACTTTACCAGTCAGGGATGGGGAAATCGATAGCACAATGAGATAGTACGTTACACCCTCAAGAATGGTGTGATCAACCAAAAGAGAAAATATCACATGCGGTTGACAATGTGATGTGGAAAAAATGGATCGCTCACATGTCTCTGGTGGAAACATAGAATGATATAACTACTGTGGGAAATAGTTTGCTATTTGGCCAGTGTGTTGAAAATGAAAATACCATATCACCATTGATATAGAAAAAAGAGTTCAAAACAGATGCACAGAAACTTCTACACTGAATCAAGAGGTGCAATATAGATAATAGTAAAAATGTAGAAACTCAGTATCACATCAACTGATGAATAAATTAACAAAGGTGGTATATGTGTAAAACGAAATATCTCAACAGCCATAATAATGAAGGAAGTATGGATAGTGCATAAGACAAGGATGAATCTTCAGACCTTAGCAAGTGAAAGGAGCTAGCTTCACAAGCCAACCTGTGGTGTTACTCCATTTACATAACAGAACCACCATAGTCAAATGCATAGTAAATGAAGGCAGGTCAGTATTTGCCAGGACCCAAGATGAGTGGAGAATGGGAAACGAAAGCCCAATGGCATTGGTGGCAATGGCATGAATTGTTTGGAATCAGATAAATGGTATAATATTCTTGTAATCATACCATGAATGAATTTTTTAATTTATTTTTTAAATTTATTGGGGTGACAATTGTTAGTAAAATTACATAGATTTCAGGTGTACAATTCTGTATTACATTATCTATAAATCCCATTCTGTGTTCACCACGCAGAGTCAGTTCACCTTCCATCACCATATATTTGATCCCCCTTACCCTCATCTCCAACCCACCACCACCCTTACCCTCTGGTAACAACTAAACTATTGTCTGTGTCTATGAGTTTCTGTTCTCATTTGTTTCTCTTGTTCTTTTGTTGTTTTTGTTTTATACACCACATATCATTGAAATCACATGGTTCGCTGCTTTTTCTGTCTGACTTATTTCATTCAGCAATACACCCTCAAGATCCAACCATGTTGTCACAAATGGTCCTATATCATCTTTTCTTACCACAGAATAGTATTCCATGTGTATCTATACCACAACTTCTCTATCCATTTATCTATCGAAGTACATTTTGGTTATTTCCATGTCTTGGCCACCATAAACAAAGTTGCAATGAACATTGGAGCACACGTGTCTTTATGTATAAATGTTTTCAGATTCTTTGGGTAGATACCCAGGAGAGGGATTGATGGGTCATATGGTAATTCTATTCATAATTTTTTGAGGAAACTCCACACTGCCTTCCATAACGGCAGCACCAGTCTGCATTCCCACCAACAGTGTATGAGGGTTCCTTTTTCTCCATAGCCTCTCTAACACTTGTTACTATTTGTCTTGTTGATGATAGCCATTCTGACTGGGGTGACGTGATATCTCATTGTGGTTTTGATTTGCATTTCTCTGATGATTAGTGATGTTGAGCATTTTTCTTTATGTCTATTTGCCTTTTTTATGTCCTCTTTGGAGAAATGTCTCTCCAGGTCCTCTGCCCATTTTTCAATTAGGTTGTTTGTTTTTTTTCATGTTGAGTTGCATGAGTTCCTTGTATATTTTGGATATTAGTCCCTTATCGGAGGCACTGTTTGCAAAAGTCTTCTCCCATTCAGTTGGTTGCCTCTTTATTTTGTCGATGGTTTCTTTCGCTGTGCAGTAGCTGTTAAGTTTCATATAGTCCCATTCATTTATTTCAGCTTTTACTTCCATTGCCTTTGGAGTCAAATTGACAAAATGCTCTTTGAACCCAAGGTCCAAAATATAATACCTATGTTTTCTTCTATACAGTTTATTGTGTCAGGTCTTATGCTTAAGTCTTTGATACATTTTGAATCAATTTTGGTACATGGTGACAAATAGCAGTACAATTATTTATTCTTTTTGATGCAATTACAAAAGGAATTGCTTTTTGTATTTTTTTTCTGAGATTTCATTGTTAGTATATAGGAAAGCAATGGAGATTTGTACATTGATTTTGAAGACAGCAACTTTACTGTGTTCGTTGATTGTTTCTAACAGCTTTTTGGTGGAGTGTTTAGTGTTTTCTGTGTATAGCATCATGTCATCTGCAAAGGGTGATAATTTAACTTCTTCATTCCCAATTTGGATGCCTTTTGTTTCTTTTTCTTGCCTGATTGCTCTGGCAAGGACTTCCAACACTATGTTGAACAGCAGAGGTGATAGGGGACAGCCCTGTCATGTTACTGAACGTAGAGCAAAGGGCTTCAGATTTTCACCATTAATTATGAGATTTGCAGAGGGCTTGTCATATATGACCTTTATTATGTTCAGCTATTTTCCTTCTATACCTATTTTATTAAGTGTTTTAACCATAAATGTGTGTTGTATCTTGTAAAATGCTTTTTCTGGGTCAATTAATATGATCATATGATTTTTATATTTTATTTTGTTTATGTGATGTAACACACTGATGGATTTGCGGTTGTCGTACCATCCTTGTACCCTGGGATGAACCCCACTTGGTCGTGATGAATAATCTTTTCATGCATTGTTGTATTCGATTTGCTAGTATTTTATTTAGGATTTTTGCATCTGTATTCATCAGAGACATTGGTCTGTAGTTCTCTTTTTTTGTGCTGTCCTTACCGGTTTTTGGTATTAGGGTAATGTTGGCCTCCTAAAATGAGTGAGGGAGTACTATCTCTTCTTCAATATTTGGAAGAGTTTGAGCAGCATTGGTATTAGATCCTCTTTGAAGGTTTGGTAGAATTCACTAGGGAAGCCATCTGGTACCGAACTTTTGCTTTTGGAACGTTTTGGATGACTGATTCAATTTTGTTACTGGTGATCGGTCTGTTTAGATTTTCCAGTTCTTCATGGTTCCGCCTTGGAAGGCTATGTTTCGAAGAACTTTTCCATTTCTTCTAGGTTATTGAATTTTGTGGCATATAGTACTTCATAGTATTCTTGGATGATCCTTTGTATTTCTGTGGTGTCCGTGATAAATTCCCCTTTTTCATTTCTGATTTTGTTAATTAGTGTCATCTCTCTTTTTATCTTAGTGAGTCTAGCCAAGCGTTTGTCAATTTTGTGAATCTTTTCAAAAAACCAGCTCTTTGTCACATTAGTTTTTTCTATTGTCTTTTTGTTCTCTATTTAATTTAGTTCTGCTCTGATTTTTATTTCCATTCCTCTGCTGACCTTGGGTTTCACTTTTTCTTCTTTTTCTAGTTCTTTAAGGTGTAACATGAGGTTATTTATTTGGGAGTTTTCTTGTTTCTTGACATAGGCCTGTAATGAGATAAATTTCCCTCTTAAAACTGCTTTCGCTGCATTCTAAAAATTTTGGTAAGATATATTTTCATTGTCATTTGTTTCTATGTATCTTTTGATCTCTCCTCTAATTTCTTCTTTGACCCAGTCGTTCTTTTAAAGTATGTTATTTATTCTCCATGTAGTTCTGTTTTATCCTGTTTCTTTTTGCAGTTGATATGCAATATCAAAGCCTTGTTATCAGAGAATATGTTTGGTATGATTTCAATCTTCTTAAATTTTCTGAGGCTAACTTTATGTCCCAATATATGGTCTATCCTTGAGAATTTTCCATGTACACTAGAAAATAATGTATAGTCTGATATTTTAGGATGAAGTGCTCTATGAATGTCAATTATGTCCATTTCATCTAATGTATCATTTAGGGATGCTATTTCCTTTTTTTATTTTCTGTTTGGATGATCTATCCATATCTGTCAATGATGTATTAAATCCCCTAGTATAATTGTGTGTTGGTAAATTTCTCCCTTTAGTTCTGTTATATATATATATATATATATATATATATATATATATATATATATATATATATATATCAGTTCGGGATTTTTTTGAGTGATTACCCTTAAGTTTATGTAAACGAATGTTTGATATTTAGTGTATTCCATTTTCTTCAGCACGCTAACTTTCTCCATTCCCATATTTCGATTCAGGCCTTTACTCTCCCCCTTTTTATGTTTTGGTTGCCACAAATAGTCCTTGTTGATGGGGGTCGAATAGCCTCCTTTAGTGTTTCTTCTAGTGCAGCTCATGTATTAGTGAATTCCCTCAGCTTCTGTATGTCTGGAATGGTCTTTATTCCTCCTTCATATCTAAAGGATATCTTTGCTGGATATATTATTCTTGGCTCATAATTTCTTTCTTTCAATAGTTTGAACACTTGGTTCCATTCCCTCCTGGCATGTAGAATTTCTGCTGAAAAATCTAATGATAATCTAATGGTCTTTCCTTTGTATGTTACCGTCTTCTCTTCCCTGGCTGCCTTGAGGATATTTTCTTTGTCATTGATTTTAGACAGTTTCAATACAATGTGCCTTGGAGAAGGCCTGTTGGGATTGAGTTAATTAGGTGTTCCATTTGCTTCTTGGATTCGAAAGACCAGTTTTTTCCACAAGTTTGGGAAGTTCTCATCGACAATTTGTTTGAATATATTTTCTGTTCCCTTTTCTTTTTCTTCTCCTTCTGGTATGCACATTATTCTTATATTGCTTTTCTGATGGAGTCACAAAGTTCTTGTTGAGTTCTTTTTTTTTTAAGTCTCAAGACTCTTTCTTCCATCTGTTTAATTTCCATGTTTCTATCTTCGATGTCACTGATTCTTTCCTCCATCTGGTCCACTTTACTACCTAAGCTGGTTATTTCATTCTTAATTTATTCTATTGTGTTGTTAACCTCCAGAAATTCTATTTGGTTCTTTTTTTAAAATTTCAATCTCTTTCTTAAAATGCTTTTGCTGTTCTTTGATTGTGTTTCTGATTTCATCTAACTGCCTATCTGTGTTTTCTTGCATCTTGTTGAGTTTTTTCAGAACTGTAATCTTGAATTCTCTGTCATTTAACTCACATATTTCTGTATCTTTTTAAATTTATTTTTAAATTTATTGGGGTGACAATTGTTAGTAAAATTACATAGATTTCAGGTGTACAATTCTGTATTATATCATCTTTAATATTTCTGTATCTTTAAGTGCCTTTTCTGGAGACTTTTCACTTTCTTTCTGAGCTATCTTGTTGCCTTCATTATTCATGGTAATTATTGATTTACTATTTCTCTTCCTAAACATCTACAGTAGTGGCTTCTGCAACAGGTTTATAGAAAGAGGTCTTTCTTTTGTTTTCCAGTACTTGTTGGTAGAATGTTTTATTTTTTCTCTGACTGCAGCCTATTTTTCTTCTCCCACACAGTAGTGCTGTGTTTTCTCTGGATTATCCCAGCTTCTCACACAATGGGGGGATTCCCTGGAAGACGGGCTTCTCCTCTGTTAATAGTTCGTGTAGGTCACAGGGCTCAGTGTGCGGAGAGCTTTTGACGTTCCAAAGCTCTTGCAGCTCCAGATACAAAGCCCATATGTTTCAACAGTTCTGTTTACTCCTGTATGGATCTGCCCAGAGAGGTAGGATCAGGGGCGGGGTGAGTTGTGAGAGGTGGTCCAGAGAAATTGAAGCAACCACCACCACATTGGTCCTGTTTCCACAGCTCCCTCCCCTTTGCCAGAATTTGTTGGGCTGCGTATTTGTGTCTGCAGTCCACAGTTCTCAGAAGAGCAAATATTCTATTCTTTTGATCTGACACTGCTACTGTTCTTTTTCTAGCACTAGGCAGGTGGGGGTGGGGCGAGCTCTGGGAGGGCAGGCAGGGGGCGGCTCGTTTCAGTGCTTAAGGCTTCCATTCTCTGCTCGGCAGTGAGGGCTTAAACCATGTTTTCAGCCTTCTTCCCTCGGTCTTTTCTCCACGGTCTCTGCCATGAGCGTTGACACAGCCGTGTTATATGCTGCCTCAGCCCTGTGGAGCCCTAGCAGTCTTTTCCTCTCCTGCAGCTGTGGTAGTTCTAAACAGCAAGCGAGCACTGAGATAGGTCTGTCCTGCAGCTGGGGCTCTGTCTCCTCACTTCTCCCTTTCTCCTCCTTGCATGCTTTGCCCACCTGTAGGTGACTTCCTCTTTGTCTTTCCTCTGTGCTGTGCAGGGAGTCCTTTGTGGAGTTATTGTTATTTGATTCGTTGTAAATTCCAGGGGAGCTTTACAGAGGCTCACCTCATGCCGCCATTTTGATCTCTATGTAGTTTTGATCACTCCTTTTATTTGTTTTGTATCAATTATCACATAAGTGTAGGTCATTTAATTTCAATACATTTGTGTTTTATCATGGTTGATTTTAGCTGTTGATATCCAATTTCAAAGTCTTGCAATCAGAGTTTATGCATGGGCTGATTTCAATCATGTTAAATTTTCTGAAGACAGTTTCATGGCCCAATATATGACCTATCCTTGAGCATGCTGTATGTACACTAGAACAGAATGTATAGTCTGATGTTCTAGGATGAAGAGCTCTCTAAATGTCAATTATGTCCATTTTATCTAATTTGTTATTTACTGCTGATATTTCCTCATTTATTTTCTGTTTGGATAATCTTTCCATAGGTGTCAATAGTGTTTAGGTTTCCTCATATAATGGTGTTTTGGTCAATTTCTCCCTTTAGATATGTAGTATTTGCTTTGTGTATTTAGTTTTTACTGATTGAAGACATAAATATTGGTGATAGTTATATCTTCGTGTGATGTAGTCCTCTTTACCATTATGAAATATCCACACTTATCTCTTTTTACCTTTTTATCTTGAAGTCTATTTCATCTGATGTCAGTATGGTTACTGCATATCTCAATACCAATTGTTTTGAGTGTCAATTCCCACCCTTTTCCTTTGAGTTTACATTCGTCCTTGTATCTGAAATGTTTTCTTGGAGGCAACATATGGTTGAGTGTGTTTTTTGTTTGTTTGTTTTGTTTATTTTTGTTTTGTTTTGTTTTTCCTTTACGGAATGTTTAATTGAGCTATAACACATAGTGAGGAGCAGAGGAAACACATTTCAATGCTCACTCACTGAGCATACCAGGCATGTCATAATCAGCCTTGTAAAGCACACACAATTGTCTCTTATTCCTTAAATAACATCTTGCAAAGTTGACAGTGTGATTACAATGGAATCAAACAAGAAATGAATTGGCAATTTTACGAGTAAACACCATAGCTTCCTCAAGGGAACTTAAGAAATAGTGTGGATAGAAAAAAGATGCCCACTACATAAGGAAAAGCAAAAAATAGTGCTGGCAGGAGTTCATTTAAACATGTAAGGAAAAAAATAACAAGGTAAGTGCAAATGAATGCTGTCAAATGGAAGGAATCTTAGCCCTATGATCCTTTCATAAGCTTCCCTTTCTTCCTTTTTTTTTTTTTTTATCAATTTCAGGTGCACAAGACAAAGTAATACTTAGATGTTTATCTTTTATATCCCTCGCACTGGGTGAACCCTCTTCCCCCCATCCACTATTCCTCTCACATCGCACAGAGCCATTATGTTTCTACTGTCTCTATTCCTAATGGTGTACTCTGCTTCTTGTAAGTACATATATATACAAATACATACATATATACATATATGTGTATATACATACATATACATACAAACTTGCAGTTAACATTCATTATTGTTCAGCTTCAGCTTCAGGTGTACAATGCAGCGATCAGGCATGTACATCATCCATGAGGTGGTCTCCCTGATGAGACCATCAGATACCCTACCAAATCTTTACATTATTGATTATATTCCCCAAATTAATTTTCAGAACCCCATGGCCATCTTGTGGTGACTGACTGTTTTCTAATCTCCTCACCTTCCCACTTATCCCTGTCCCCCTCCCATCTAGCAACCCTCAGATTTTCCTCTATGTCTCTAAAACTGTTTCTGATTAGTTCATTCACTTATTATTTTCTTTAGTTTCCACATTTAAGTGAGATCATATGGTATTTGTCTTTCTCTGTCTGACTTATTTCACTTAACATAATGTCTTCTAGGTCCATCCATGTTGTTGCAAATGGGAAGATTTATTTCTTCTTTATGGCTGCTTAATTGTCCATTGTGTAAATGCACCACAGTTTCTTAATCCAGTCATCTACCCATGGGCATTTTGGTTGTTTCCATGTCTTGGCTATTGTGTATATTGGTGCCATAAACATAGGAGTGCATAAAGTTTTTGTAATTAGAGTTTTGAATTTCTCCGGATAGATACCTAGGAGTGGAATGGCTGGATCATAAGGTAGTTCCATTTTCAGATTTTTGAGATACCTCCATACTGTTTTCCATAGTGGCTGCACCAATCTGCAATCCCACCAACAGGGCACAATGGTTCCCTTTTCTCCACATCCGCACCAACACTTGTTGTTGTTGATTTATTGATGATAACCATTTGACTGGGGTAAGGTGGTATCTCATTGTGGTTTTTATTTTTTTTTTTTAATTTTATTTTATTAAATTTATTGGGGTGACAATTGTTAGTAATTGATTTTGTGTACAATTCTGTATTACATCATCTATAAATCCCATTGTGTGTTCATCACCCAGAGTCAGTTCTTCCATCACCATATATTCGATCCCCCTTACCCTCATCTCCCACCCCCCACACCCCACCCCCCTTTTTGTTTTATTGATTGTTTCCTTTGCTGTGAAACAGCTTTTTAGTTTGATGTAATCCCACATGTTTATTTTTTTTTATTTTTTCTCTTACTTCCCTTACACGAAGAGATATATCAGTAAAAATCTTACTCCGGGTAATGTCTGTGAAGTTTCTTCCTATATTTTCTTCTAGGAATTTTATGAGTTCAGATCTTACATTGAAGTCTTTAAGCCATTTTGAATTTATTTTTGTATATGGTGTAAGGAGGTGGTCCAGCTTCATCTTTTTGCATGTGTCTGTCCAGGTTTCCCAGCACCATTTATCGAATAGACTACCTTTACCCCACCATACATTCTTGCTTCCATTGTTGTAGATTAAATGGCCATATAGGCATGGATTTAATTCTGGACTCTCTATTCTGTTCCATTGATCTATATGTCTGTTTTTATGCCAGTACCATGCTGTTTTGATTACTGTAGCCTTGTAGTATAATTTGATGTCAGATATTGTTATATCTCCCACTTTGTTCTTATTTCTTAAGACTGGTGAGGCTATCCGGGGTCTTTTATGGTCCCATATAAATTTTAGGATTATATGTTGTGTTTCTGTAAAAAATGTTGTTGGTAGTTTGATAGGAATTGTGTTGAATATGTATATTGCCTTAGGCAGAATGGACATTTTAACTATATTAATTCTTCCTATCCACGAATATGGTATGTGTTTCCATCTATTTGTATCTTCTTTCACTTCTTTCTTTAGTGTCTTATAATTTTCTGAGTACAGATCTTTTATTTCTTTGGTTAAATTTATTCCCAGTTATTTTATAGAATTTGAAGCAATTGTAAATGGGATTGCTTTTTAAATTTCTCCTTCTGATGTTTTATTATTGATATATACAAATGCAATTGATTTCTGAATATTAATTTTGTATCCTGCTACTTTACTAAATTCATCTATCAGCTCTAATAGTTTCTTGATGGTGTCTTTAGGGTACTCTATATATAGTATCATGTCCTCTGCATATAATGACAATGTACTTCCTCCTTACCGATTTGGATGCCTTTTATTTCTTTTTCTTGTCTGATTGCTGTGGCTAAAACTTTCACCACTACGTTGAATAGAAGTGAAGGAAGTGGGCAACCTTGGCTTGTTCCTTATCTTAAGGAGAATGATTTTAGCTTTTTCCCCATTGAGTATGATGTTAGCTGTGGGTTTATCATAGATGGTGAATTCTGTTCGCTAATATTTTGTTGACAATTTTTGCATCTATGATCATTAGACATAGTGGCCTGTAGTTTTCTTTTTTTGTGGAGTCTTTTTCTGATTTTGGGATCAGGGTGACAGTGGCTTCAGTAAAAGCGTTTGGGAGCCTTTGCTCCTTCTGGATTTTTAAAAGAGTTTGAGGAGAGTAGGTGATAATTCTTTTTTGTATTATTCACCTGTAAAGCCATCTGGTCCAGGGCTTTTGTTTGTTGGGAGATTGTTGATTACTGATTCAATTTTCCTGATGGTAGTCAGTCTATTCAGGTTTTCTGTTTCTTCTTGAGTTAACCTTGGAAGGCTGTATGCCTTTAGAAAACTGTCCATTTCTTTCAGTTTGTCAAATTTGTTGGCATATAGTTGCTCATACTAATTTATTTATTTATTTATTTATTTATTTATTTATTTATTTATTTATTTATTTATTTATTTATTTATTTATTATTCTTGCAGTGTCTGTTGTCACTTCTCCTCTTTCATTTCTGATTTTATTAATTTTGGTGTTCTCCCTCTTTTTTTAAATGAGTCTGGCTATAGGTTTGTCGATTTTGTTTATCTTCTTTAAGAACCAACTCTAGGATTCATAGTTTTTTGTATTGTTTTTCTGGTTTCTATTTCATTTATTTCCTCTCTGATCTTTATTTTCTCCTTCCTTGTACTCCCTTTGGGCTTATTTTGCTATTGTTTTTCTAGATCACTTAAGTGTGAAGATAAACAGTTGATTAGTGATTTTTCTTTTTTCTTTTGGTAGGCCTGCAATTCTCTGAATGTCTCTCTTAGGAATGCTTTACAGCATCCCATAGTTTTTGCCTCGTCGTGTTTTCATTTTTGGTTGTCTCGAGATATCTTTTGATTTCTTTCTTGATCTCTAGGTTGACCCATTCATTTTTTAGTAACATGTTATTCAGCCTCCATGAATTGGTGTGTCTTGCAGCATTGTTTGTTTGTTTGTTTGTTTGTTTGTTTGTTTGTTTGTTTTTTGTTTTTTCCCTGTAGTTCATTCCAAATGTCATAGCATTGTGGTCAGAGAAGACAATTGGTATGATTTCAGTTTTCTTAAATTTATCTTGTCTTGTTTTGTGGCCTAACATATGGTCTATCTTGGAAAGTTATCCATATGCACTTGAGAAGAACGTGTATTGTGCAGATTTGGGGTGAATGAGAAACAAAAACTCGTATGCACATACAATAGTGTAGTGGTTATCAGAGGGTAAGGGGGGGTGGGGGTGGGAGAAGAGGGTAAGGGGGATCAAATATATGGTGATGGAAGGAGAGCTGACTGGTTGGTGAACACACAATGGGATTTACAGATGATGTTATACAGAATTGTATACCTGAAATCTATGTAATTTTACTAACAATTGTAACCACAATAAATTAAAAAAGAAAAAGAAAAAGTCGATTAAATCCAAGTGGTCCAACGTGTCATTTAAGGCTGTTGTTTTCATATTGATTTTCTGTCTGGAAGACCTATGCCTTGTATTTAGAAGTGTGTTGAAGTCCCCTACTATGATAATGTTACTTTTGATCTCTGTCTTTATGTCAGTCAATATCTGCTTTATACATTTAGGTGCTCCTATGTTCGGTGCATAGAAGTTTACTAGGGTTATGTCCTCTTGTTGGATCGATCCCTTTATTATTATGTAGTGTCCATTTTGTCTTTTAATATATTCTTCATTTTAATGTCTATTTTGTCAGATATAAGTAATGCAATGCCAGCATTTTTCTCACTTCCATTTGCATGAAATATCTTACTCCAACCCTTCTCTTTCAGCCTTTGTGTGTCATTTGATCTGAGGTGAGTCTCTTGTATACACCATATACAAGTGGCTTGCTTTCATATCCACTCAGCCACCGTATGTCTCTTGATTGGAGAAATTAATCTGTATACATTTAAAGTGATTATTGATAGGTACATAGTTATTGACATTTTTAAATTTGTAGTTAGATTGTTTACATCTTTCTTCTACTTACAGAAGTCCAGTTAGTATTTTTTTGCAATGCTGGCTTCGTGGTGATACATTCCTTTATGCTATTCTTTTCTGGGAAGCTTTTTATCTCTCCATCAACTTTAAATAATAGCTTGCTGGGTAAATTAATCTAGGTTTTAGGCCTTTGTTTTCCATCACTTTGAGTATCTCCTGCCACTCCCTCCTGGCCTTCAACATTTCTCTAGAAAACTCATTTGATAGTGTTATGGGAGTTCCCTTGTATGTAACCCTTAGTCTTTTTCTTGCTGCTTTTAGGATTCTCTCTTTGTCTTTAACCTTTGCCATTTTAACTATAATGTGTCTTGGTGTGGACCTGTTTGGTTTTACCCTGTTTGGAACTCTCTGCACTTCCTGAGCTTGTATGTTGGTTCCTTCATCAGGTTAGGGAAGTTTTCGGACATTATTACTTCAAATATGTTCTCAATCCCTTGCTTCCTCTCTTCACCTTCTAGTATTCCTATGATGTACATGTTGTTGTGCTTGATGTTATCCCAGAGGTCTCTTAAACCATCTTCATTTTTTTTTCTTTCTGTTGTTCTGTTTGGGTGATCTCTGCTAACTTGTCTTCTAAGTCGCTGATTCGATCCTCTGCTTCAGCTAACCAGCTGTTAATTCCTTCAAGTGAGTTCTTTATTTCAGTAATTGTGTTCTTTATTTCTAACTGGTTGTTCTTATGATCTCTCTATCCTTCTTTATGTCATATCTAAGCTCCTTAAACATTCTTATCATCAGTGTTCTGTCTCTGATAGGTTGGTCCTCTGTTTCATTTGGTTCCATTTCTGGAGGTTTCTTCTGTTCTTTTATTTGGGACATGTTTCTTTGTTTCCCCATTCTGACTGATTCTCTATGTTTGCTTTGATGTATTAGATACATTCCCTAAAGTACTTAGTTCTTGCTGGGTTATCTTATGTAGTATGTTTCCTTTATATTTCACTTGAGCTGCTTCATTCTTCTCCTCTGCGTGTGCTCCAAAGGTGACTCTTGTGTTGTGTATTTTGTCCTGTTAAAGAAGACCTTTAATTGCTTTTCACTTGTGAGTAGGTGGGGTTAACTCCTAGGCTGACTAGTTGTGAAACTTGGCTTTGCCCACCACAGGGTATTCTGCTGCATGAGGGTTGACCACTTAAATGTGGTTCGATCTGTATGGGCTCCTGTGCCTGTAAAGGATTCCTCTGGGTGTGTCACTTGTAGGTCAAACCCAGTAGTACTCTGGTTTGGTCTGGAGTTGGCCTCTCGGTGTGTTTAATTTTGTGCCTCTTAAGCTGGGTCCTGGTAGGGCAATTTCAGAAGAAAGCAAATCAACAAGCACAACAACAACAAAAACAAAGAAAAAATCAAACACTCACATGTAATAACAACCGACAACACAAACTCAACACAGGCAAAGATATCAAAGTTATAAAGACAAAACAAAACAAAAGCAAACAAACAAAAAAAGAAGCACCAGTCTTGGCTTAAGTCCACCAAGTAATCTCCAGGTTGTCCTCTGCTATTCCAAATAGTCCTTTCTGTATTGTGCATGCAGAGACGGTCATCTGCAGCCCAGAATGACATTGGGACCAGAGATTTAGATGTGTGGGGAGAGGGGTCTTGATTATAGTTTCTACAAAGTCAGTGCAGTTTCTGCCCTTGCCTGCACCTATGTGCACTGAGAGTATCACCAACAGCCCTGTGTCCCATTCTCCTGAGTCTTAGAGCACTTGTTCCGTGTGTGCGTGCATGTGTGTGTGTGTGTGTGTGTGTGTGTGTGTGTGTGTGGTAGGCGGAAGATTTCTGAACTACTGAAAGCACAGAGTTGTGTCTGCCGTATACTGTTGATCCCTGGGAGTGCCTCCGCAGTTGTAATTTCCCTGCCCTAAGCAGGCCAGAAAGTGTGGGGGGTGGGCATGGAGGGGTCTTCTCTCTCCCAGCCCAGCCATGTCACACTCTTCCTGCAAGCCAGAAAAGGTGGTGGCTGAGGCTGATGGAATCACTTCTCTCCTAGCCCAGCAAAAATCACACTCTTTTCAGCCTCTTCCCTGGGTCAGAGCTGCATGTCCATCTTCCCAGTGCCTGAATACTAAGGTTCCTCTGTAATCTGACACTACTCCCTAGTTCAGGGGCCAGGTTAAGTCTCTGGAAGGGTGGGGGTAGGATTAGAAGAGTGGGGGGAGGGACCCATGTATGGAGTTTGTGTCTTTTGTCCATCCTAGGGCCCAACTGGCTGCCTCCTCAGCAGGAGAGATCAGCTGTGGAATGCAGGTAAAGAGTTCACCTCCTGGCTTTTGTGTTCACTGTTCGATCCTGGGATCCTCGGTGTCCTGGCAGCTGTGGATGCTGGTGGCCCTTATACCTCCCCAGATGTGGGACATGTTTCCACAGCTGCAGATGCGGGCCGCATTTCCACTGCCACTGATCTAATAGTCTGATCTTGATAATTGAGGAAACATTCCTAATTTTCACACGTTTACTCATAGAGTCTGTACATTTTGCATGTGTGACTCCATGTGTGGTCAGAGAATCTCTCGTGACTTCCAATTCTGTGTTACATCATCTGCTAAGGGGTGGCAGAGAGTGACTTCCACGGAGAATTTCAGTGTCTTTGATAAGTAGAATATGGAGAACTACAGTATATATAGTGAGCTTAATTCTAAACCCACACACAAAGAAAGTGGACTTTCCTTTCTTTCTCAGTTAATGCCTGGTGAACCTGACCTATACTGAATTACATCCAACCCTCTGAAGTCAGTCAATTGATAGGGACATATTGGGGAATTCAGATGGTAGACCGATAGAGCCTATTCTACCTGTCAGAACTGAGAGAGCACCATACAAATGTGTCTACTTCCTCTCCATGTACCAACAGTCCCTTGAAACTACTCAGAAAATGATGAGGACAATCAAGAACCTGATGCCCAAACTTGCTAGGCATGGTAAGTGGCTCTTGTTGAAAATCACCACCAGAGACTAGAAGACCCAATCTGCTTCTATCTGGAGATCACATTCATCAGGTAACACTCTTGATGGTGTACTTTTTGGAGTCAGTGTTCACACCAACTGCATGTTAGTTCTTGCTCTTCTTTGAAGTGGCAAAGTGATTCCTGGCAAGTCATTTTGGCTGGTCCCTAAGGCCTCTGTTGTATGAGAAGATGGCTTTATGGAGCACAGAGTGGTGAAGTCTCACTCAGGGCTCAAAGTGGAAGGAATGTCCTGGATAAGTGTCTGTGCAGCCAATGGCCCAAGGCACCTCTGTGGCTGCGTACTCCTGGATAAATGATGACAATGTCACAGATGTCTTTTTGTGACACATGTGGATACTGATATGTGATTGGCCACATGGCTGCTGCGCTCGGATTAAAATTCCAGTGCTGGACATACAACATAATGTGAGTTTAAGATGAGAGCAAGTTCTGTTGCTCTGCTCAAGCTGTTCCTTCCTGCTGAAACCCTCAGCGTCTAACACTGCTGAGCAGTTTACTGTTGATAGACCCACCTAAGAAAGCAATGTTCCAGAACCTTTATCTTGGCCTTTCAGGATGGTGAGAAATACACTACTGTTATTGAATCCACAAAGTCTATAACATTTTGCTTTGAAACTGGACACTTTATTATTCAGGGAGGAAAAATCGAAAGCAAAATGAGAGAATTTGCTACTCCTTCAAGAATGCTGTGATCAACAAAAGAGAAAATATCACATGTGCGTTGACAATGTGATGTGGAAGAACTGGAATTCTCACATGTATCTGGAGGATACATAGAATGATATAAGTCACATGGAAACACTTCGCTATTTGTCCAGTATGTTGAGAATGAAAATATCATGTGACGATTGATATATACACAATAGTGTTTAAAACGGATGTCCAGAAACTCCTATACAGAATTCAGAACTGCACTGTAGATAATGGTAAAATGTAGAGACACAATGTCAGGTCATCTGATGAATGCATTAGCAAAGGTGGTGTATGTATAAAATGAAACAAGATACAAACATAAAGGTGACAGAAGTCCTGATACTGTCCACAACAAGAAATTATCTAGAGAAATTGGCAAGAGAAAGAAGCAAGCATCCCAAAGCGACACACGCTGTCTCTCCATTAAGATAACAATGACAATGTCAAATTCATAGGGAAAGAAGGCAGGTCAGTGTTTGCCAGGGCACAAGGTGTGGGGCAGCATGGATGGGAAGTGAAAGTTGCATGGCTTGGGTTTCTATTGATTGCTTGTAATCAGAAAAATGGTATTAGACAGCAAGGATTGAGGAAAGCACAATGCTGTTGGCATATTACAAAACTGAATTGTATTTTTTAAAGGTTCCAATGGCAAACTGGTGGTGTGAATTTTACCAAAACAATGTAAGGGATATTCCCAGTAGGGCACCTCTCCTAAACCACAAGTCCTCTAATGTTGTGATGGCCCTGCCTCCTAGACCCTTTGGGCTACATGAGAAAGCTCCTCAGTTCTAAAACAAACACTGCCAGTGAAATTTAGGTCCCAATGGGAGAAATGCCCTTGCTAGAAATAAGTGTGGTGGTGGATATTTGCCTGATGGAGTAGATTACCGTTTTACAGAGAGAGCACTGATTTTGGAAAGGAGTTTTCACAGATTTCATTCACTGTGAATTGAAAGGGAGAGAATCATTACACATTGAAAGAAGTCTCTGAAACAAAACGTGATGGGCCTCCTCACCTGTGAGCATAGATATTTCCTTTGAGTGGAAAGGAAGGATTGGTCAGAGAGCTGGGCAATGGCTGTGGTCTCTTGCAGGGTTCAAGTCTGAGCTATCTGAAGGACCTGGAGTCTAAATCATGCAAAAACTCGTATTGCTGCTGATCTGCTGTGCCTCTCCCATTCTCTTCCATGTTACTGAGGGCCTCCTATGGCATGCCTATCTGTTTCATCTTTTACATTTTGTGCATGTTGTGTGCATTACTTTAATACTCTGATCTTCATAATTGAGGAAACATTCCCAATTTTCACCCTTTTACTCATAGAGTCTGTACATTTTGCATGTGGGACTCCATGTGTGGTCAGAGAATCTATCGTGACTTCCAATTCTTTGTTACATCACCTGCTAAGGGGTGGCAGAGTGTCTTCCCCAGAGAAATTCAGTGTCTTTGACAAGTAGAATATGGAGAACTACAGTATATACTGAGCCAGCTACTGAGCCCACACACAAAGAAAGTGGACCTTCCTTTCTTTCTTAGGTAATTCCTGGTGAACCTGACCTCTACTGAATTACATCCAACCCTCTGAAATCAGCCGGTTGATAGGCATGTATCGGGGAATTCAGATGGCAGACCCATGGAGCCCATCCTGCCTGTCAGAACTGACAGAGCACCATACAAATGTGTATCCTTCCTCTCCGTGTACCAACACTCCCTTGACACTACTCAGCAAATGATGAGGACAATCAAGAACCTGATGCCCCAACTTGCTAGGTATGATAAGTGGTTCTTGTTGAAAATCACCATCAGAGACTAGAAGACCTGATCTGCTTCTATCTGGAGCTCACATTCATCTGGTAACACTCTTTAATGGGGCACTTTTTGGAGCCAGTGCTCACACCAACTGCATGTCAGTTCTTGCTCCTCTTTGAAGTGGCAAGGTGATTCCTGGCAAGTCATTATGGCTGGGCCCAAGGGCCTCTGTAGTATGAGAAAGAAGGCTCTATGGAGCACAGAGAATGGTGAAGTCACACTCAGGGCTCAAATAGGAAGGACTGATCTGGATAAGTCTCTGGGCGTCAAATGGTCCAAGGCACCTCTGTGCCTGTGGCCTCCCAGAGAGGGGATGATCATGTCACAATTGTTTTTTTGTGACACATGAGGACACTGATATGTGATTGGCCAGGTGGCCGCTGGGCATCGATTAAATCTCCAGTGCTGGGCAGACAATAGAGTGTGAGTCTGTGAGGAGAGTAACTTCTGTGGCTCTGCTCGGGCTGTTCCTTTTTCCTGAAGCCCTCAGCATCAGACCCTGCTGAGCAGTTTCTTGTTAAGAGACCTCCTGAGAAAGCAACAGTCTGGCACCTTCATCTTGCATTTTCAGGATGGTGACAAATGCACTTCTGTTATTGAAGCTACACAGTCTATAACATTTTGCTATGAAAATTGGACACTATTGGTCAGGGAGGGAAAATCAAAAGCACAATGAGACAATATGCTACTCCTTCAAGAATGCTGTGATCAACCAAAGAGAAAAGATCACATGTGCGTTGACAATGTGATGTGGAAGAACTGGAATGCTCACATGTCTCTGCTGGATACATAGAATGATATAGCTACCATGGAAAACAGTTTGCTATTTGTCCAGGATGTTGAGAATGGAAATATCTTGTGACCATTGATATATAAAAATTAGTGCTTAAAACGGATGCCCAGAAACTCCTCCACATAATTCAGAACTGCACTGTAGATAATGGAAATAATGTAGAAACACAATATCAGGTCAACTGATGAATGCATTAGCGAAGGTGGTATATGTATAAAATGAAACAAGATACAGTCATAAAGGTGACAGAAGTCCTGATGCTGGCCACAGCAAGAAAGTATCTTGAGAAATTGGCAAGAGAAAGAAGCTAGCATCCCAAGGCCACATATGCTGTCTCTCCATTAAGATAACAGAACGACAATGTCAAATTCATAGGGAAAGAAGGCAGGTCAGTGTTTGCCAGGGCGCAAGGTGTGGGGCAGCATGGATGGGAAGTGAAAGTTGCATGGCTTGGGTTTCTATTGATTGCTTGTAATCAGAAAAATGGTATTAGACAGCAAGGATTGAGGAAAGCACAATGCTGTTGGCATATTACAAAACTGAATTGTATTTTTTAAAGGTTCCAATGGCAAACTGGTGGTGTGAATTTTACCAAAACAATGTAAGGGATATTCCCAGTAGGGCACCTCTCATAAACCACAAGTCCTCTAATGTTGTGATGGCCCTGCCTCCTAGACACTTTGGGCTACATGAGAAAGCTCCTCAGTTCTAAAAACAAACACTGCCAGTGAAATTTAGGTCCCAATGGGAGAAGTGCCCTTGCTAGAAATAAGTGTGGTGGTGGATATTTGCCTGATGGAGTAGATTACCATTTTACAGAGAGAGCACTGATTTTGGAAAGGAGTTTTCACAGATTTCATTCACTGTGAATTGAAAGGGAGAGAATCATTACACATTGAAAGAAGGGAAAAAAATGTTATGTGCCTCCTCACCTGTTACCATAGATATTTCCTTAAAGAGGAAAGGAAGGATTGCTCAGAGAGCCACAAAATGGCTGTGATTCTCTTTCCTGGGCTATTCTGAAGGACCTGGCTCTAAGTCAAGCTGAAACTCAGATTGCTGCAGATCTGCTGTTCCTCTCCCATTCTCTTCCATGTTACTGAGGGCCTCCTATGGCATCTCTGTTTCATTTTTTTTTGCATGTTGTATGCATTTCTTTAGTACTCTGATCTTCATAATTGAGAAGACATTCCCAATTTTCACCCTTTTACTCATGAAGTCTGTACATTTTGCATGTGTGACACCAAGTGGTCAGAGAATCTATTGTGACTTCCAGTGGTTTGTTATGTCACCTGCTAAGGGGTGGCAGAGAGTGTCTTCCTCAGAGAAATTCAGTGTCTTTGACAAGTAGAATATGGAGAACTACAGTATATACTGACAGCTACTGATCCCACATACAAAGAGAGTGTAGCTTACTTTCTTTCTTAGGTAATTCCTGGAGAACCTGACCTCTACTGGATTACAGCCAACTCTCTGAAATCAGCTATTTGATAGGCCAGCATCGGGGAATTCAGATGGTAGACCCATGGAGCCCATCCTGCCTGTCAGTACTGACAGAGCACCACACAAATGTATATCCTTTCTCTCTGTAAACACTTGACAATACTCAGCAAATGATGAGGACAATCAAGAACCTGATGCCCCAAGTAGCTAGGTATGATAAGTGGTTCTTGTTGAAAATCACCATCAAAGAATAAAAGACCCGATCTGCTTCTATCTGGAGCTCACATTCATCTGGTAACACTCTTTGATGGCACTTTTGAATAGGTGTTCACACCAACTGCATGTCATTTCTTAGTCCTATTTGAAGTGCCATGCTGACTCCTGGCAAGTGATTAGGGCTGGGCCCAAGGGCCTCTATAGTATGAGAAAGAAGGCTGTACAGAGCACAGAGAATGGTGAAGTCACACTCAGGGCTAAAAGTGGAAGGACTGTACTGGATAAGTCTCTGGGCAGCAAATGGACCAAGGCACCTCTGTGCCTGTGCCTCCCAGAGAGGGGATGATCATGTCACAATTGTCTTTCTGTGACACATGAGAATACTGATATGTGATTGGCCAGGTGGCTGTTGGGTACGGATTACATCTCCAGTGCTCGGCAAACAATGGGGTGTGAGTCTGTGAGGAGAGCAAATTCTGTGGCTCTTCTTAGGCTGTTCCTCCCTCCTGATGCCCTCAGCATCAGACTACGCTTAGCAGTTTCATGTTGACAGACACTCATGAAAAGAAATGTTCTGGCACCTTCATCTTGGATTTTCAGGATGGTGAAAAATACACTTCTGTCATTAAAGCCACATAGTCTATAATATTTTGTTGTGAAACTTGGACAATTTGTCAATCTTGGAGGGAAAATCGAAACATAATGAGACAATGTGCTACTCTTTCAAGAATGCTGTGATCAAAGAGAAAAGATCACATGTGCATTGACTATGTAATGTGGAAGAACTAGAATGATCACAGGTCTCTCTGGATACATAGAATGATACAGCTGCTGTGGAAAACAGTTCACTATTTCTCCAGGATGATCATAATGAAAATATCACGTGACCATTGACATATATATATATATATATATACAATAGTGTTTAAAACGGATGCCCAGAAACTCCTAAACACAATTCAGAACTGCACTGTAGATAATGGCAAATTTCTAGAGACATAATATCTGGTCAACAGATGAATACATTAGCGAAGGTGGTATATGTATAAAATAAAACAAGATACAGTCATAAAGGTGACAGATGTCCTGATACTGCCAACAGCAAGAAAGCGTCTTGAGAAATTGGCAAGCAAAAGAAGCTAGCACCCCAAGCACACAATATGCTGTCTCCTTAAGATAACAATGACAATGTCAAATTTAGGAAAGATGGCAGGTGTGTTTTGCCAGGGCACAAGGTGTGGGTAGCTTGATGGAAGTGAAAGTTGTATCTGGTTTCTGTTGACTGCTTATAATCAGAAAATGGTATTAGATAGCAAGGATTGTGGAATGGACAATGCTGCATATTGCAAAACTGAACTGTATTTTTAAAGGTTTCTTTGGCAAATGAGGTATTCATTTTCCCAAAACAATGTAAGGGATATTCCCAGTAGGATACCTCTCATAAACCAGAAGTCCTAATGTTGTAATGGCTAATCCCTAGACACTTGGGCTACATGAGAAAGCTCCTCAGTTATAAAACAACACTGCCAGTGAAATTTAGGTCCCATGAGAAGTGCACTTGCTAAGTGTGGTGGTGGATATGTCTGAGGAGTATTTGCTGTTTTAAGAGATAGCATTGATTTTGGACAGGAGTTTTCAGAGATTTCATTCACTGTGAATTGAAAGGGAAGAATCATTACACATTGAAAAAGTCTCTGAAACAATGTGATGGGCCACCTGAGTAGATATTTCCTTCAGTGGAAAGGAAGGATTGGTCACAGAGCCAGAGCAATGGCTGTGGTCTTTTGGGACAAGCCTGGGCAATCCTGAAGGACCTGGAGTCTAAATCAGGCTAAAATTGGATTACTGTGGATCTGCTGTGCCTCTCCCATTCTCTTTTTACATAGCCTCCTATGGCATGTCTATCTGTTCATCTTTTACATTTTGTCCATGTTGTGTGCTTACTTTAATACTGATCTTCATAATTGAGGAAACATTCAAATTTTCACACTTTACCATAGAGTCTGTAATTTTTAATGTGACTCAATGTGTGGTCAGTGAATCTATAGTGACTAGCAAATCTTTGTTATCACATGCTAATGGCAGAGAGTGTCTTCGGAGAAATTCAGTGTCTTTGACAAGTAGAATATGGAGAACTACATTATTTTCTGAGCCAGTTACTGAGCCCACACACAAATAAATTGACATCCTTTCTTTATTAGGTAATTCCTGGCGAACCTGACCTCTACTGAATTACATCAGCTGAAATGATGTGGTTTACAACCAGTGGGAATTCAGATGGCTGACCATTGAGCCCATCCTGCATGTCAGATGTGACAGACCATACAAATATGTATATTTCCTCTCTGTGTCCAACAAGCCCTTGAAACTACTCAGCAAATGATGAGGACAGTCAAGTACCTGATGCCAGGTACTTTATCAGTCAGGGAAGGAAAATCGAAAGCACAATGAGAAAATATGCTACTCCTTCAAGAATGCATGATCAACCAAAGAGAAAAGATCACATGTGCATTGACAATAGGATGTAGAAGACCTGGAACGCTCACGTATCTCTGCTAGATAAATAGAATAATATAGCTACCATGGAAAACTGTTTGGTATTTGTCCAGGATGTTGAGAATGAAAATTTCACGTGACCATTGACATATACAAAATAGTGTTTAAAATGGATGCCCAGAAACTCCTAAACAGAATCAGAACTGCACCGTAGATAATGGCAAAAATGTAGAAACACAATATCAAGTCAACCGATGAATGCATTAGTGAAGGTGGTATACGTATAAAATGAAACAAGATAGTCATAAAGGTCACCGAAGTCCTGATGTTGGCTACCACAAGAATGTATCTTGAGGAATTGGCAAGATAAAGAAGTTAGCATTCCAAGGACAAATACGCTGTCTCTCCATTAAGATAACAGACAGACAATGTCAAATTCATAGGGAATAAAGGCAGGTCAGTGTTTGCCAGGGCACAAGGTGTGGGGCAGTGTGGATGGGAAGTGAAAGTTGCATGGTTTCTTTATTGATTGCTTGTAATCAGAAAATGGTATTAGACAGCAAGGATTGAGGTAAACACAATGCTGTTGGCATATTACAAAACTGAATTGTATTTTTTAAAAGTTCCAATGGCAAACTGGTGGAGTGAATTTTACAAAACAATGTAAGGGACATTCTGAGTAGGCACCTCTCCTAAACTTCAAGTCCTCTAATGTTGTGATGGCCCTGCCTCCTAGACCTTTTGGACATGAGAAAGCTCATCAGTTCTAAAACAAACACTGCCAGTGAAATTTAGGTCCCAATGGAAGTGCCCTTGCTAGAAATAAGTGGTGGATATTTGCCTGATGGAGTAGCTTTTAGAGAAAGCACTGATTTTGGAAAGGAGTTTTCACAGATTTCATTCACTGTGAATTGAAAGGGAATCATTACCCATTGAACTAAGTCTCTGAAACAAAACATGAAGGGCCTCTTCACCTGTGAGCATAGATATTTCCTTCAAGTGGAAAGGAAGGATTCAGAGATCAGGAATGCTGGTCTATTGCAGGGTTCAAGCCTGGCTATCCTGAAGGACCTGGAGTCTAAATCAGGCTAAACTCGGACTGCTGCAGATCTGCTGTGCCTCTCCATTCTCTTCTATTCCATGTTACTGAGGGCCTCCTATGGCATGCCTATCTGTTTCATCTTTTACATTCCACAGTGTTATGTGCATTACTTTAATACTCTGATCTTCATAATTGAGGAAAAATTCCCAATTTTCACCCTTTTAATCATAGAGTCTGTACATTTTGCATGTGACACTACATGTGTGGTCAGAGAATGTATTGTGACATCCAATTCTTTGTTACATTACCTGCTAAGGGGAGACAGAGAGTCACTTCCCCAGAGAAATTCAGTATGTTTGACAAGTAGAATATGGAGAAGTACAGTATATACTAAGCCAGCTACTGAGCCCAAACAGAAAGAGAGTGGACCTTCTTTTCTTTCTTAGGTAATTCCTGTTAAATCTGACCTCTACTGAATTACATCCAACCTCTGAAATCAGCTGGTTGATAGGCATGTATCGGGGAATTCAGATGGCAGACCCATGGAACCCATCCTGCCTGTCAGAACTGACAGTGCACCATAGAAATGTGTATCCTTCCTCTCCGTGTACTAACATTTCCTTGACACTACTCAGCACATAATGAGGACTGTCAAGAATATGATGCCCAAACTGGCTAGATATGATAAGTCGTTCTGGTTGAAAATCACCATCAGAGACTAGAAGTCCTGATCTGCTTCTATTGGAGCTCTCTCTTCCGGGAACACACTTTGATTGGGTACTTTTTGGAACCAGCGCTCACACCAACTGCATGTCTGTTCTAGCTCATCTTTGAAGTGGCAAGGTGATTCCTGGGAAGTCATTTTGGCTGGGTCCAAGGGCATTTGTAGTATGAGAAAGATGGATCTATGGAGCACAGAGAATGGTGAAGTCACACTCAGGGCTCAAAATGGAAGGACGGTCCTCAATATATCTCTGGGCAGCAAAAGGTCCAAGGAACACTTGTGGCTGTGGCCTCCTAGAGAGGGATGATGATGTCACAGTTTTCTTTTGTGACACATGAGGATACTGATATGTGATTGGCAGCTGGGCATTAAAGAGCTCCAGTGCTGGGCAGAAAACAGAGTGTGAGTCAGTGAGGAGAGTGACTTCTGTGGCTCTGCTGAGGCTGTTCCTTCCTCTTGAGACCCTCAGCTTCAGACCCTACTGAGCAGTTTTCTGTTGACAGATCTTCAGGAGAAAGCAACCTTCTGGCACCTTCATCTGGGACTTTCAGGGCAATGAGAAATACACTTCTCTTATTGAAGCCACACAGTCCATAACATTTTGCTATGAAAATCAGACAATTTATCTGTCAGGGAGGGAAAGTCAAAAGCACAATGAGACAATATGCTATTCCTTCAAGATTGCTGTGATCGACCAAAGCAAAAGATCTCATGTGCATTGACAATGCGATTTGGAAGAACTGGTAAGCTCACATGTCTCTGCTGGATACATAGAATGATATAGCTGCCATGGAAAACAATTCACTATTTGTCCTGTATGTTGAGAATGAGAAATTCACATGACCATTGACATATACACAATAGTCTTTAAAACGGATGCCAATAAACTCCTAAACAGAATTCAGAACTGCCCAGGAGATAATTGAAAAATGTAGAGACACAATATTATGTCAACTGATGAATGTATTAGCGAAGGTGGTATATGTATAAAATGAAAAGAAGTACAGTCAAAAGGTGACAGAGTCATGATGGTGGCCACCACAAGAAAGTATCTTGAGAAATCAGCAAGAGAAAGAAGCTATCGACCCAAGGGCCCATACGCTGTCTCTCCATTAATAAAACAGACAGACATTGTCAAATACATAGGGAGAAAAGGCAGGTCTGTGTTTAACAGGGTGCAAGTTATGGGGCAGCGGGGATGGAAGTGAAAGTTGCATGGCTTGGGTTTCTATTGATTGCTTGTAGTCAGACAAATGGTATTAGACAGTAAGGATTGAGGAAAACACAATGTGTTGGCATATAACAAAACTGAATTGTATTTTTTAAAGGTTCCAATGGCAAACTGGTTGTGTGAATTTCACCAAAACATTGTAAGGGGTATTCCCAGTAGCACACCTCTCCTAAAACACAAGACTTCTAATGTTGTGATGGCCTGCCTCCTAGTTTGCTACATTAGAAACCTACTCAGGTCTAAAAACAAACACTGCCAGTGAAATTTCGGTGCCAATCGGAGAAGTGTCCTTGCAAGAAATATGTGTGGTATTGGATATTTGCCTGATGGAGTAGATTGCAGTTTTACAGAGAGAGCAATTATTTTGGAAAGTAGTTTTCACAGATTTCATTCATTGTGAATTGAAAAGAGAGAATCATTACACATTCAAAGAAGTCTCTGAAACAAAACGTGAAGGGTGTCCTCACCTGTGAACATAGATATTTCCTTTGAGTAAAGGAAGGATTGGTCAGAGAGGTGTAGCAATGGCTGTGGTCTCTTGCAGGGTTCAAGCCTGAACTATCCTGAAGAACCTGGAGTCTAAATAGGGCTAAACCTCAGATTGCTGCAGATTGGCTGTGCATCTTCCATTCTCTTTAATGTTACTGAGGGCCTCCTATGGCAATCCTATCTGTTTCATCTTTTACATTTTGTGCATGTTGTGTGTGATTTTAATACTCTGATTGTCATAATTGAGGTAACATTCCCAATTTTCACCTTTTTACTCTTAGCGTCTGTACATTTTGCATGTGGGAATCCATGGATGGTCAGTGAATCTATCATGATTTCCAATTCTTTGTTATATCACCTGCTAAAGTGTTGGTAGAGAGTGTCTTCTCCAGAGAAATTCAGTGTCTTTGACCAGTAGAATTTGAAGAACTGCAGTATATACTGAGCCAGTTACTGAACCCACACACAAGGAGAGTGAAACTTCCTTTCTTTCTTAGGTAATTTCTGGTGAACCTGACCTCTACTGAATCACACCCAACCCTCTGTAATCAGCCAGTTGATAGGCATGTATTGGGGAATTCAGAAGGTAGAACCATGGAGCCATCCTGCCTTTCAGAGATGACAGAGCAAGACACAAATGTGGATCCTTCCTCTCCATCTTCCTACACTCCCTTGACACTACTTACCAAATGATAAAGACAATCAAGAACCTCATGCACTGACTTGCTAGGTATGACAAGTGATTTCTATTGAAAATCACCATCACAGACTGGAAGATCCAATCTACTTCTATGTGGAGCTCACATTCAACCAGGAGAACTCTTTGATGGGGCACTTTTAGAAGGGAACGCTCACACTAACTCCATGCCAGTTCTTGCTCCTCTTTGAAGTGGCAAGGTGATGCTTGCCAAGTCATTATAGCTGAGTCCAAGGGCCTCTGTACTATGTGATAGAAGGCTCTATGGAGCCCAGGGAATGGTGGAGTCACATTCAGGGTTCAAATTGGAAATAATATCCTGGATAAGTCTCTGAGCAGCCAATGGTCCCAAGACACCTCTGTGGCTGCCACCTCCTGGAGAGGTGATGATGTTGTCACAGTTGTCTTTCTGTGACACATGGAGATACTCATATGTGATTGGCCAAGCATCTGCTGGACACGGATTAAAGCTCCAGTGTGGGGCAGACAACAGAGTGTGAGTATGTGAGGAGAGTGACTTCTGTGACTATGCTCAGGCAGTTCCTTCCTCCTGACATCCTCAGCATCAGACCTTGCTTTGCGATTGACAGACCCTCTTGGGAAAGCAACGTTCTGACACCTTCATTTTGGACTTACAAGATGGTGAGAAATACACATCTGTTATTGAAGCCATACAGTCTATGAGATTTTGCTATGAAAATCATACACTTCTTGAGTCTGAGAGGGAACATCGAACAATGAGACAATATGCTACTCCTTCAAGAAAGATGTGATCAACCAAAGAGAACATATCACATGTACATTGACAATGTGATATGAAAGAATGGAACACTCACAGGTCTTTGCTGGATACTTAGAATGACATAGTTACTGTGGAAAACAGTGTGCTATTTGTCCTCTATGTTGAGAATGAAAATATAATGTGACCATGGAAATATACACACTACTGTTTAAAAAAGATGTCCAGAAACTCCTAAACAAAATTAAGCAAAGCACTATAGATAATGGCAAAAAGGTAGACACACAATGTCAGGTCTACTAATGAATGCATTAGTGAAGGTGGTATATGGATAAAATGAAACCAAGTTACAGTCATAAAGGTGAAAGAAAACCTGATACTGGCCACAGCACGAAAGTTACTTGAGGAATTAGCAACAGAAAAAAGCTAGCATCCCAAGGCCACACACACTGTCTCTTCACTATGATAACAGAACAACAATGTGAAATTCACAGGGGAAAAAGGCAGGTCAGTGTTTGCCAGGGAAAAAGGTGTGGGGAGCAAGGATGGGAAGTGAAAGTTGCATGGGTTGGGTTTCTATTGATTGCTTGTAATCAGAAAAATTGTATAACACAGCAAGGATTGAGGAAAGCACAATGTTTTTGGCATATGAGAAAACTGAATGGTATTTTTAAAGGTTCCAATGACAAATGTGTAGTTTGAATTTTACCAAAACATTATAAGGGATATTCCCAATAGGGCACCTCTCCTAAACCACAAGTCCTCTAATGATCTCATGGCCCTGCCTCCTAGATCATTTGTGCTAAATGAGAAAGCTCCTCAGTTCTAAAAAGAAACACTACATGGTTCTGGAAAAAATGGCGGAGTGAGGTGAGCCTCTGTAAAGCTCCCCTGGAATCTACAAAGAATCGAACAACAAAAATACAAAGGATTGCACAGAGACAGGAGAAGAACTACTGACTGAAATCACCTACAGGAGATTCACATGAAAAAGAATCAGAAACAATCAGGACTCAGAAATGGGAGCTCTGTTAGAACTAACATCTGAGATCATGGCTTATTCAAACTGACAGCATATAACAGGCTGAAAAGAGGCAGAGACCTCAGAAGACTGAGGGAAAAGGCTGAAAGTTTCTCATCTGCAGAGAACAGCCTTGGCACTGAGACTATGTTTAGAGTGGTCAATGCCTGCTAGAATGAAACAGTAGCAGATCAAAACAACAGAAAATTTGCTATATTTGAGAATGTCCAACAAACAAACAGCCAACTAGTTCTCAACAGAGAGAGCTGAGGAAGCAGGATCTTTTGACCATTCTCTGACCTCTCACAGTCATGTGGATATCTGATCCCTGCAGGAGTAAACAGAACTGCTGAAACATTCTGAATCAGGAGCTGGAAGAACTTTGAACATCAAAAGCTCTCTGATAAACACTGTGTCATAGATGAACTATTAACAGAGGAGAATGATCAGATCATGTGTGAGAAGCTGAATATCAGAGAAACAGCACTACCTTGTGAGAGAAAATAAAGGATGCAGTCAGAAAAACTCTCTACCAACAAGTACTGAAAACAAAGACTCTTCCTATCAATGTTGCAGAAGTCACTCCTGTAGTTGTCTAGAGAGAAATGTAAACCAGTAATTGATGAATAACCAAGGCAACAAGATAGCTCAGAAAGAAAGTGAAAATCTCCAGAAAAGGCACTTGATTCAGAAATATGTGACTTAAATGACAGATAATTCAAGATGCAGTTCTGAAAACTCAACGAGATACAAGAAAACACAGATGGCAGAATGAACTCAGAAACTCACAAAGAACAGCATGCATTTTGAAAGAGATTGAAATTTTGAACCAAATAGAATTTCTGGAGATTCACCTCAATGAAGAAATAAAGAATGAAATAATCAGCTTGTGTAGAGTTGATAGATGGAGGAAAGAACCAGTGACATCAAGATAGAAACCTGAAATGACACAGATAGAAGAAGAAAGAGACTTGAGACTTGAAAGAAATGTTATAAGAACTTTCTTCATCAGAAAGAGCAATATGAATAATGCATACCAGAAGGAGAAGAAAGAGAAGGAACAGAGTATATTCAAACAAATTGTGATGAGAACTTCCCAAATTTGTGGACAGAAATGGATGAATCCAAGAAGCAAATACAACACCTAGTTACCTCAATCCCAACAGGCCTTCTGGCACATTGTATGAAGCTGTCTAAAATCAATGACAAAGAAAGAATCCTCAAGGCAGCCAGGAAAAGAAGATAACTTACAAAGGAAAGCCTTAGATTATCATCAGTTTTTCAGCAGAAATCAGGAGGATGAACCAAATATTCAAACTATTGAGAGAAATCATGAGCCAAGAATAATATATCCAGCAAAGATATCCTTTAGATATGAAGGAGGAATAAGACCTTCCAGACATACAGAAGCTGAAATTTTCTAATCATCCTGCATACAAGAAATACTACAGGAGTATTGACCAACAACAACAGGGACAATTTGTCATCACTCAAGAAGTAAAGGCCTGAACAGAATATGAATGGAGAAATTCATGCTGAAGAAAATGGAATACTCTAAATATCAAACTTCTTTTACATAAACTTAAGGGTAACCACTCAGAAATCCAGAACTGAAATATATCTGAAATGAAGAAACAGAGGGTATCATAGAATACCACCACAGAAATTAGACAACAACAAAAGGCAAAGAAACAATGAGACACAGCCTTACCAGAACACTAAAGATAGAATGACAGGAAATCCTCACATATCAATAATCACCCTAAATGTAAATGGACTGAACTCAATGAAAGGCACAGAGTAGCAGATTGGATCACTAAACCCAACCATATGCTGTCAAGACACATCTCAGCTACAAGGACAAGCATAGACTCAAAGTGAAATGGAAATTTACACTCCAAGCATATGGTGCCCAGACAAAATCAGGTGATAATGATATCAGATGAAACAGACTTCAATGAGATAACAGAGACAAAGATGGACATTTCATAATGGTGAAGGACTGACAACAAGAAGACATAACAGTCAATATTTATGAATCAGGGAGCAAAATACACCAAGAACTACTCAGAACTGGAGAAATTGACCAAAACACAATTATCTGGACTTACATCATTGACAGCTATGATAGATCATCCAAACAGTAAATGAAATAGTGCCCTAAATGACACATTAGATGAAATGGACATAATTGACATTTATAGAGCACTTCATCCTAAACATCAGACTATACATTCTTTTCTGTACAGGACATTCTCAAGGATAGACCATATATTGTCAGTCTCAACTTTGAAGATTGAAATCATACCATGCATATTCTCTGATCACAAGGTTGAAATTGATATCAACTGTGAAAGGGCACAAATACATGGAGACTCAACATACTTTAGAAGGACTGTTCAGAAGAAATTAGAGGAGAGATCAAAAGCTGAAACAAATGACAATGTACATCCTCCAAAATTTTGGATGCAGCAAAGCATTTTGAGGGAAATTTATTTCATTACAGTATCTCAAGAAACAAGAAAACTCCCAAATAAATCATGTTACACCTTAAAGAACTGAAAAAGAATTCAAGTAAATCCTGGTCACCAGAAGAAAGGAAATCAAATTAGAGCTTGAAATAGAGAAAGAGACAACAGAAAAATTAATGAGACAAAGAACTGGTTCTTTGAGAAGATTAACAAAATTGACAAATTGTCTACACTTTCTAAGATAAAGAGAGGAGACACTGATTCAAAATCAGAAAGTAAAAGGGAAGTTATCAGGATCCACAAAATACAAAGGATCATCCAAGAATACTGAAGGACTATATGCCACCAAATTCAACAACCTAGAAGAAATGGACAAGTTCTTAGAAACATATAGTTCCAAGGCTGAACCATGAAGAACTGGAAAATCTAAACAGAGATCACCAGTCAAATTGTGTCATCCAAAACCTAAAAGCAAAAGTACCAGATGGTTCACTAGTGAATTCTACCAAACCTTCAAAGAGGATCTAATCCTGCACAAATCTTCCAAAAATTGAAGAAGAGTCAGTCTAACTCATTTTATGAGAACATTAATACCAAAAAAGGACAGCACAAAAAAGAAACAGACCAATATCTCTGATGAATACAGATGCATCCTAAATAAAATTCTAGCAAATGAATACAACAATGCATTAAAAAGATTATTCATCAGACCAAGTGTTGCACAAGGATGGTTCAACATGAAATCCATCAATGTGATACATCTATCAAAATAAAGGACATCAATGATTATATCAATTGATGAAAAGCATTTGACAAGATACAACATCCATTTATGATTCACTTAATAAAATGGATTAGAAGGAAAACACCTCATAATAAAGGCCATATATGACAAGTCTGCTAATCTCATAATTAATGGAGACTGAAATTTTGTCTACATTCAGGAACAGACAGGATGTCCCTATCACCTCTGCTTTTCAACATGGAAGTCCTGAGAGCAATCAGGCAAGAGAAAGAAATATCCAAATTGGAATGAAGAAGTTATCACTTTGCAGATGACATGATGCTATATTGACCCTAAAGACTCACCAAAAGCTATTGAAACAATCACAATTGTAAAGTTGTAAATCAAGCACAAAAGTCCATTGCCTTCCTATATACCAACAATGAAATCTCAGAAAAGAATTCAAAATTCCTTTTGCAATTGCACAGAATAAAATACCTGGAATAAACTTCCAAGGATGAAAGACCTATATGCTGAAAACTATGAGATATTTTGAAAGAAATTGAAGAAGACACAAAGAAATGGAAAGACATTCTGTTCTCATGTTGAAGAATCAACATAGTTAAAATGGCCATATTACCCAAAGCAATATACAGATTCAATGCAATCATCAAAATCCCAATGGCATATTTGAAATGAACAAAATCATCAGATTTGTTTGATTGACTGAATAGCCAAAGCAATCTTGGAACAATGGAGGTATCACTTTCTGACTTTCTTGTTCTACAGGGCACAATAATCAAAACAGCATGGTATTGGCAGAAAACAGACACTAGACCAATGGAATGAATTGAGAACCAGAAATCCACTTGTATGGACAGATAATTTTGACAAAGAAGCTCATCAATGGAGCAAAGACAGCCTCTTCAATAAATGTCTGAGAATTGATCTCAAAAGAATTCTGACTGCTATTTGTCACCATGTACCAAAGTTAATTCTGGATCAAAGACTTGCATAAGACCACACAAACTGCTGAAGCAGTCTAAACTTATCTTGGGTTCAAAGAATATTTTGTGAATCTGACTCAGGCAATGGAAGTGCTAAAATAAATGAATGGGACTATATGAAACTTAAAAGCTTCTGAGCAAAGAAAACCATTGACATAAAGAGGACCAACTGAATGAGAAGATTTTCAAACAGTGCTCTGATATGACAATATCCTATACAAGGAACTCTGATCAACAACAACAACCCAATTGAAAATGCAGAGGACTGAAACATTTCTCAGAGGACATACAAATGGCAAATAGACATATGAAAAATGCTCAACATCACTAATCATCAGAGAAATGAAATCAAACCACAATGAGATATCATAAGTCAGAATGCTATCATCAACAAGACAAATAGTAACAATGTTGAGACTGTAGAAAAAGGAATCATACACTGTTGGTGAATGCAGACTGAGTATGGAACTGTATTCCTCAAAAATGATAGAATTGCCATATGATCAGAATTCTCCTGTATCTACAAAAAATCTGAAAACATTGAGATAAAGACATGTCCAATGTTCATTGCAGCTTTTACAGGCACATGAAACAACAAAATGTCCTTCACAGATGAATGGATAAAAAGTTGTGGTATATACACAATGGAATACTATTCATGTAAGAAAACATGATATAGGAACATTTGTGACAACATGGATGGATCTTGATAGAGTAATGCTGAGCAAACAAGTCAGACAGAAAAGCAGAGAACCATGTGATTTCACTGATATGTGTATATAAACCAAAAGAACAAGACAATCAAATGAGAAACAGAAACTCATGACAGGACAATAGTTTAGTGTTCCAAAAACTGGGAATGATAAATCATATATGATGGAAGGAGAACTGACTCTATAACACACAATGATTTATAATGATGTAATACAGAATTGTCACCTGAAATCTATGTAATTTTACTAACAAGTCACCTTTAAAAACAAAAACACACACCAGTGAAATTTAGTCCCAATGGGAGAAGTTCCCTTGCTAGAATTAAATGTGGTGGTGGATATTTGCCTGATGGAGTAGATTGATGGTTTTTACAGAGAGCACTGATTTTGGAAAGGAGTTTTCACAGATTTCATTCACTGTGAATTGAAAGGAGAGAATCATTACATTGAAAATCTCTGAACAAAAACGTGATGGGCTCTCACCTGTGAGCATAGATATTTCCTTCAAGTGGAAAGGAAGGATTGGTCAGAGAGCTGCAATTGTGGTCTCTTGCAGTTCAAGCCTGGCTATCCTGAAGGACCTGGAGTCTAAATCAGGCTAAACTTGGATTGCTGATGTGCCTCTCACATTTTCTTCCATGTTACTGGTGGCTTCCTATGGCATACCTATCTGGTAGACCTTTTACATTTGCGTATGTTACATGCTTTTGTTTAATACTCTGATCTTGGTAATTGAGTAAACACTCCCAATTTTCATGATTTTATTCAGAGAGTGTGTATATTTTGCATGTGGGACTCCATGTGTGGTCAGAGAATCTATTGTGACTTCTAATTCTGTGTTATGTCACCTGCTGAGGTGTGGCAGAGAGTGACCTCCCTGAAGAATTTAACTTTCTTTGACAAGTAGAACTGGAGAAATACATTTTATACTCTGCCAGGGTCTGAGCACACACATAAAGAAAGTGGACCTTCCTTTCATTCTTAGGTAATTCCTGTTGAATCTGACTTCTACTGAATTGAATCCAACCCTATGAAATCACAATTTGATAGGCACGTATCAGGGAATGATTCTCAGCACATGATTAGGACAATCAAGAAAGTTATGCACAAACTTGCTAGGTACGATAAGTTGTTCTGGTTGAAAATTGCAATCAGAGACCAGAAGACAGATCTGCTTCTATATGAAGCTCACATATATCCGGGAAAACTCTTTGAAGGGGTGCTTTTTCGAGCCAGTGCTCACACCAACTGCATGTCAGTTCTTACTCCTCTTTGAAGTGCCAAGGTGATTCCTGGAAGTCATATTGTCTAGGCCCAAGGACCTCTCTAGAATGAAAAAGGTGTCTCTGTGGAGCACGGAGAATGATGAAGTCACACTCAAGACTCAAAGTGGAAGGTCTTTCCTGGATAAATCTCTGTGGAGCAAATGGTCTCAGGAACTTCTGTGGCTGCAGCCTCCTGAAGACGGGATGATGATGTCACAGTTGTCTTTCGGTGATACATGAAAATACTGATATAGGATTGGCCAGGTGGCTGCTGGGCACGGATTAAATATCTTGTGTTGGGCAGACAACAGAGTGTGAGTCTGTGAGGAGAGCAATTCTGTGGTTCTGCTTGGTCTCATTTCTTCCTGACACCCTAGCATCTGATCCTGCTGAGCAGTGTCCTGTTGACAGACCATCATGAGAAAGCAGTGTTCTAGCACATTCTTCTTGGACTTTAGGATGGTGAGAAATACACTTCTGTTATTAATGCCAATAGTCTATAATATTTTGCTATGAAAATCAGACACTTTATCAGTCAGGGAGGGAGAATGGAAACCACAATGAGACAATATGCTACTCCTTCAAAATGCTGTGATCAACTAAAGAGAAAAGATCACATGTGCATTGTCAATGCGATGTTGAAGAACTGGAACACTCACATGACTGCTGGATAAATAGAATTATAAGGCTACAGTGGAAAACAGTTCGCAATTTGTCCAGGATGTTGAGAATCAAAATATCATGTGACCATTGATATATACAGAGTAGTGTTTAAAAAAGAGACCTGAAACTCCTAAACAGAATTCAGAACTGCCCTGTAGGTAATGGCAAAAATGTGGAAACACAATATCAGGTCAACTGAGGAATGCATTAGTGAAAGTGGTATATGTGCAAAATGAAAGAAGATACAATCATAAAGGTGATAAAAGTTGTGATACTGGCCACAGCAAGACAGTATCTTGAGAAATTGGCAAGAGAAAGACTAGCATCCCAAAGCCACACTCGCTGTCTCTCCATTAAGATAACAGACTGACAATGTCAAATTCATATGGAAAGATGGCAAGTCAATGTTTCAGGGCACAAGGTGTGGGGCAGCGTGGATGGAAAGAGGAAGTTGCATGGCTTGGGTTTCTATTGATTGTTGTAATCAGAAAAAATGTAGACAGCAAGGATTGAAAGCACAATGCTGTATATTACAAACTGAATTGTATTTTTTAAAGGTTCCAATGGCAAACTGGTGGTGCGAATTTTACCAAAACAATGTAAGGGATATTCCCAGTAGGGCACCTCTCGTAAACCACAAGTCCTCTAATGTTGTGATGGCCCTGCCTCCTAGACACTTTGGGCTACATGAGAAAGCTCCTCAGTTCTAAAACAAACACTGCCAGTGAAATTTATGTCCCAATCGGAGAAGTGCCCTTGCTAGAAATAAGTGTGGTGGTGGATAATTACCTGATGGAGTAGATTACCAATTTACAGAGAGAGCACTGATTTTGGAAAGTAGTTTTCACAGATTTTATTCACTGTGAATTCAAAGAGAGAGAATCATTACACATTGAAAGAAGTCTGTGAAACAAAATGTGATGGGCCTCCTTACCTGTGAGTGTAGTTATTTCCTTCAATTGGAAAGGAAGGCTGATGAGAGAGCCGGGGCCATGGCTGTGATCTTTCCAGGGTTCAAGCCTGGGCTATCCTGAAGGATCTGCAGTCTAAATCAGGTTAACTCTGATTGCTGCTGATCTGCTGTGACTCTCCTATTCTCTTCCATGTTACTGAAGACCTCCTATGGCATGCTATCTGTTCATCTTTTATATTTTGCTCATGTTGTGTGCATTTTATTAATACTCTGCTCTCTATAATTGAGATAACATTCCTAATTTTCACTCTTTTACTCATACAGTCTGTACATTTTGCATTTGGGACTTCATGTGTGGTCAGAGAATCTATCATGAGTTCCAATTCTGTGTTACATCACCAGCTAAGGGGTGGCAGAGAGTGTATTCCCTGGAGAAATTCAGTGTCTTTGACAAGCAGATTGTGGAAAACTACATTATATACTGAGTCAGCTACTGAGCCCACACACAAAGAAAGTGGGCCTTCCTAAACTTCTTAGGTAATTCCTAGTGAACCTGACATCTACTGAATTACATCCAACCCTCTGAAATCAGAAAGCTGATAGTCACATATAGGGGAATTCAGATGGCAGACCATCCTGCCTGTCAGAACGGACAGAGCACTATATAAATGTGTATCCTCCCTCTCCATGTATCAACACTCCTTTACACTACTCATCAAAGGTTGAGGACAATCAAGAACCTGATACCCCAACTTGCCATTTATGATAATTGTTCTTGTTGAAAATCACCAGCAGAGACTATAAGACCGGATCCGCTTGCATCTGGAGCTGACATTCATCAGATAACACTCTTTGAAGGGGTGTTTTGGAGCAGGGGCTCACACTAACTACATGTCAGTTCTTGCTTCTCTTTGAAGTGGCAAGGTGATACCTGGCATGTCATTTTGACTGGACTCAAGGGCCTCTGCAATATGAGAATCATGGCTCTATGGAGCACAGAGAATGGTGAAGTCACACTTTGTGCTCAAACTGGAAAGTCTGTTTGGATAAGTCTCTGGGCAGCAAATCGTCCAAGACACTTTTGTGGCTTGGCCCCCTGGAGAGGGGATCATGATGTCACAGGTGTCATTTTGTGACACATTAGGATACTGATATATGATTAGACAGGCAGCTGCTGTGCAGTTTACAGCTACAGTGCTGGGCAGACTACAGAGTGTGACTCTCTGAGGAGAGAGACTTCTGTGGTTCTGCTCATGCTGTTTCTTCCTACTGATGCCCTCAGCATCAGACACTGATGAGCAGTTTCCTGTGGACAGACCCTCCTGAGAAAGCAACTTTCGGGCACCTTCATCTTGAACTTTCTAGAATGTTAGAAATACACTTCTGTTATTGAAGCCACACAGTCTATAACATTTTGCTATGAAAATCAGACACTTTATCGGTCAGGGAGGGAAAATCGAAAGCACAATGAGACAATATGCTACTCCTTCAAGAATGCTGTGATCAACCAAAGAGAAAAGATCACATGTGCATTGACAATGTGATGTGGAAGAACTGGAACACTCACATGTCTCTGCTGGATACATAGAATGATATAGCTACCATGGAAAACAGTTCTCTATTTGTCCAGGATGTTGAGAATGAAAATATCATGTGACCATTGATATATACACAATAGTGTTTAAAACGGATGCCCAGAAACTCCTAAACAGAATTCAGAACTGCACTGTAGATAATGGCAAAAATGTAGAAACACAATATCAGGTCAACTGATGAATGCATTAGCAAAAGAGTTATATGTATAAAATGATACAAGATACAGTCATCAAAGGTAACAGAAGTCATGATAATGGACAAAGGAAGAAAGTATCTTGAGAAATTGGCAAGAGAAAGAGGCTAGCATCCCAAGGACTCATGTGCCATCTCTCCATTAACAAAACAGACTGACAATGTCAAATTCATAGGGAAACAAGGTAGGCCAGTGTTTTCCAGGGTACAAGGTGTGGGCCAGCATGGATGGGAAGAGAAAATTGCATCTCTTGAGTTTCTATTGATTGTTTGTAATCAGACAAAATGTATTAGACAGCATAGATTGAGGAAAGCAAATGCTGTTGACATATTACAAAACTGAATTATGTTTTTTAAAGGTTCCAAATGCAAACTGGAGTTGTGAATTATACCAAAACAATGTAAGGGATATTCCCAGTAGCACACCTCTCCTAAAACAGAAGACTTCTAATGTTATGATGCCCCTGCCTCCTAGACCCTTTAGGATACATAAGAAAGCTCCTCAGTTCTAAAACCAGTTCTGCCAGTGAAATTTAGGTCCCAATGGGAGAATTGCCCTTCCTATAAATAAGAGTGGTGGTGGATAGTTGCCTGATATAGTAGATTATAGTTTTATAGAGAGAGCAATGATTTTGGAAAGGAGTTTTCACAGAATTCATTCACTGTGAATTGAAAGGGAGAGAAACATTACACATAGAAAGAAATCTCTGAATCAAAACGTGATGGGCCTCCTCACCTGTGAGCATAGATATTATAATCGCATGGAAAGGAAAGATTGGTCAGAGAGCAAGGGTAATGGCTGTTGACTCTTGTGGGGTTCAAGCCTGGGCTATCCTGAAGGACCTGGAGTCTCAATCAGGCTAAAACTGGGATGGCTGTGGATCTGCTGTTCTTCTCCCTTTCTCTTACATGTTACTGAGGGCGTCCTATGGCACCCCTCTCTGTTTCATCTTTTACATTTTGCACATGTTGTGTGTGTTAATTTAATACTTTAATCTTCATAATTAAGGAAACATTCGCAATATTCACTCTTTTTCTGATAGACTCTGTATATTTTGCACAAGGGACTCCAAGTAGGATCAGAGAATCTATCAGGACTTCCAATTCTTTGTTATGTCAACTGCTAATCTGTAGCAGAAAGTGTCTTTCCCGGAGAAATTCAGGGTCTTTGACAAATAGAATATGGAGAACTACAGTATATACTGAGCCAGCTACTGAGTCCACAAACAAAGATAGTGGACCTTCCTTTCCTTCTTAGGTAATTCCTAGGGAACTTGACCTCTACTTAAAAACATGCAACCCTCTGAAATCAGCCAGTTGATAGACATGTATTGGGAAATTAAGTTGGCAGACTCATGGAGCCTATACTGCCTGTCAGAACTGACAGAAAACCATACAAAGTGTATCCTTCCTCTCCATGTACCAACACCCACTTGACAATTCTCAGCAAATTATGAGGACAATCAGGAACCTGATGCTCAAACTGCTAGATATAAGAGGTTATGGTTGAAAATCACCATCAGAGACTAGAAGTCCCAATCTTCTTCTTTTGGAGCTCACTCATCCTGGAACACATTTGATGGGGCACTTTTTGGAATCAGCGCACACACCAGTGCTCAAGAACTGCATGTCAGTTCTTGTTCCTCTTTGAAGTGGCAAGGTGATTCCTGGCAAGTAATTTTTGCTGGGACCAATGGTCTTTTTAGTGTGAGAAAGATGGCTCTACAGAGCACAGAGACTGGTGAAGTTACACTCAAACTCAAAGTGGAAGGACAGTCCTGGATAAGCCTCTGGGCAGCAAATGGTCCAAGGTACCTCTGTGGCTGCGACCTCCTGGAGATGGGATGATGATGTCACAGCTGTCTTCCTGTGACACATGAGGATACTGATATGTGATTGGCCTGGTGGCTGCTGGGCACCGATTACAGCTCCAGTGCTGGGCGTACAACAGAGTGTGGGTCTGTGAGGAGAGCGAATTTTGTGGCTCTGCTCAGGCTGTTCCTTCCTCCTGGTGCCCTCAGCGTCAGACCCTGCTGAGCAGTTTCCTGTTGACAGACACTCCTGAGAAAGTAACATTCTGGAACCTTCATCTTAGACTTTCAGGATGGTGAGAAATTTCCTTCTGTTATTGAACCCACACAGTCTATAACATTTTCTATGAAAATCAGACACTTTATCAGTCAGGGAAGGTAAATTGAAAGCACAATGAGACAATATGAACCTATTTCAAGAATGCTGTGATCTACCAAAGAGAAAAGATCACATTTGCATTGAAAGTATGATGTGGAAGAACAGGAATGCTCACATGTCTCTGCTGGATACATCGAATGACATAGCTACCACAGAAAACAGTTCGCTATTTGTCCACTATGTTGAGAATGAAGAAATCACGTGACCATTGATATATAAACAAAAGTGTTTAAAACGGAAGCCCACAAACTCCTATGCAGAATTCAAAACTGTACTATAGATAATGGCAAAAATGTAGAAACACAATATCAGTTCAACTGATGAATGCATTAGCAAAGGTGGCATAGGTATAAAATAAAAAAGATACAGTCATAAAAGTGACATAAGTCCTGATACGGGACACCGCAAGAAGTATCATGATAAATCTGCAAGAGAAAGAAGCTAGCATCCCAAGGCCACGTATGCTGTCTCTCAATTTAGATAATAGACTGACAATGTCTTATTCATAGGGAAAGATGAGAGGTCAGTGTTTGCCAGGGCGCAAGGTGTGGGGCAGTGCGGATGGGATATCAAAGTTACATTGCTTGGATTTATGTTGATTGCTTGTAATAAAAAAAGCGGTATTACACTGCAAGGATTGAGGAAAGCACAATGCTGGTTGCATATTACAAAACTGAATTGTATTTTTTAAAGTCTCTAATGGAAAACTGTGGGTGTGAATTTTACCCAAACAATGTAAGGAATATTCCCGGTAGGGCACCACATATAAAACACATATCCTCTAATTTTGTGATGCCCCTGCCTCTTAGAATATTTGGGCTACATGAGAAAGCTCCTCAGTTCTAAAAACAAACACTGCCAGTGAAATTTATGTCCCAATGGGAGAAGTGCCTTGCTAGAAATAAGTGTGGTGGTGGATATTTGCCTGATGGAGTAGATTACCATTTTACAGAGAGAGCACTGATTTTGGAAAGGAGTTTTCACAGATTTCATTCACTGTGAATTGAAAGGGAGAGAATCATTACACATTGAAAGAAGTCTCTGAAACAAAATGTGATGGGCCTCCTCTCCTGTGAGCCTGGATATTTCCTTCAAGTGGAAAAGAAAAATGATCAGAGAGCTGGGACAACGGATCTAGTCTCTTGTGGGGTTCAATCCTCTGCTACCCTGAATGACATGGAGTCTAAATCAAGCTAAAATTTGGATTGCTGCACATCTGCTGTGCCACTCCCATTCTATTCCATGTTACTGAGGGCCTCCTACAGCATGCCTATCTGTTATTCTTTTTCACATTTTGTGCATGTTGTGTGCTTTTTTTAATACTCTGAGCTTGATAATTGAGATAAGATTCCCAATTTTCACACTTTTACTCGTAATGTCTGTACATTTTGCATGTAGGATCCATGTGGGGTCAGGGAATCTATCATGAGTTCCAATTTTTTGTTACGTCATCAGCTAAGGGTGGCAGAGAGTGCTTTCCATGGAGAAATTCAGTTTCCTTGACAAGTAGAATGTGGAGAACTACATTATATACTGAGCCAGCTACTGAGCCCACACACATAGAAATTGGAGCTTGCTTTCATTCTTAGGTAATTCCTGGGGAACCTGACCTCTATTGAATTACATCCAACCCTCTAGATGCACCCTATCGATAACTATGCATCAGGGAATTCAGAAGCAAGACCCATGGAGCTCATCTTGCCTGTCAGAACTGACAGAGCACCATCCAAATATATATCCTTCTTCTCCATGTACAAACAATCCCTTTACACTACTCAGCAAATGATGAGGACAATCAAGAAACTGATGCACAAACTTCCTATTTTGATAAGTTATTCTTGTTGAAAATCACCATCAGAGACTAGAAGACCTGATCTTCATCAGAACACTTTGATTTGGGGCACTTTTGGAGCCAGCTCACACCAACTGCATGTCAGTTCTTGCTCCTCTTTGAAGTGGCAAGGTGATTCCTGGCAAGTCATTATGGCTGGTCCAAGGGCCACTGTAGTATGAGAAGATGGCTCTATGGAGCACAGAGAATGGTGAAGTCACACTCAGGGCTCAAACTGGAAGGACATTCCTGGATTAGTCTCTTAGCAGCAAATGGCCCAAGGCACCTCAGTGCTGTGGCCTCCTGAAGATGGGATGATGATGTCACAGCTGTCTTTTTGTGACACATGAGCATACTGATATGTGATTGGCCAGTACCCTGCTGGGCATGGATTAAAGTTCCAGTGCTGGGCAGACAACAGAGTGTGAGTTTGTGGGGAGAACGAATTATGTGGCTCTGTTCGGGTTCCACCTTTCTCCTGATGCCTTCAGCGTCAAACCCTGATGAGCAGTTTCCTGTTGACAGATCCTCCTAAGAAAGCAAAGATCTGGCACCTTCATCGTGGACTTTCAGGACGGTGAGAAATACACTTTGGTATTGAAGCCAAACAGTCTATAACACTCTGCTATAAAAATCAGACATTTCATCAGTCAGGGAGGGAAAACCGAAAGCCCAATGAGACAATACACGACTCCTTCAAGAATGCTGTGATCAACCAAAGAGAAAGATCACATGTGCATTCTCAGTGCGATTTGGAAGAAATGGAGCATTCCCAAGTCTCTTCTGGATACATAGAATGATATGGCTACATTGGAAAACAGTTTGCTAGCAGTACACGATACTGAGAATGAAAACATCACATGACTGTTGATATATACACAATAGTGTTTAAAACGGTTGCCCAGAAACTCCTAAACAGAATTCAGAACTGCACTGTAGATAATGGCAAAATGTAGAAATACAATATCAGGTCAACTGATGAATGCATTAATGAATTTGGTATATGTATAAAACGAAACAAGATACAGTCATAAAGATGACAGTAGTCCTGATGCTGGCCACAAGAAAGTATCTTGAGAAATTGGCAAGAGAAAGACACCAGCATCCAAGATATCATACACTGTCTCTCTATTAAGATAACAGACTGACCATGTCAAATTCATAGGGAAAGAAGGCACGTCAGTATTTTCCAGGGCACAAGGTGTGGTGCAGCATGGATGGGAAGTGAAAGATGCATGGCGTGGGTTTCTATTTAATGCTTGTAATCAGAAAAATTGTATTAGACAGCAAGGATTGAGGAAAGAACAATGCTGGGGACATATTAGAATACTGAATTGCATTTTTGAAAGGTTCCGATGGCAAATTGGTGGTGTGAATTTTACCAAAACAAGGTAAGGGATATTCCTAGTAGGACAACTCTCATAATCCACAAGTCCTCTAATGTTTTGATGGCCCTGCCTCCTTGACCCTTTGGGGTACATTAGAAACCTGCTCTTTTCTAAAAACAAACAATGCTCGTGAGATCTAGGTCCCAATTTTAGAAGTGCCCTTGCTAGAAATAAGTATGTTGGTGTATACTTCCCGGATGGAGTAGCCTGCCATTTACAGAGAGAGCACTGATATTGGAAAGGTGTTTTCACAGATTTCATTTACTGTGAATTGAAAGGGAGAGAAGCATTATACTTTGAAAGAAGAGTCTGAAACAAAATGAGATATGCCTCCTCACTTGTGAGCATAGATATTTCCTTCGAGTGGAAAGGAAGGATTGGTCAGAGAACTGGGGCAATGTGTGTCTTGGGGTTCAAGCCTGGGCTATCCTGAAGGACCTGGAGTCTAAATCAGGCTAAACTCATTGCTGCAGATCTCCTGTGCCCCTCCCATTCTCTTCCATGTTACTGAGGGCCTCTTACTGCATGCCTATCTGTTCCATCTTATTACGTTTTTTGCATGTTATGTGCATTTCTTTAATACTCTGACCTTCATAATAGAGGAAACACTCCCAATTTTCACACTTTTACTCATGGAGTCTGTACGTTTAGCATGTGGGACTCAATGTGTCATCAAATAATCTATCGTGACTTCCAATTATTTGTTACATCACCCGCTAAGGGGTGAGAGTCTTCCCCAGAGAAATTCAGTGTCTTTGACAAGTAGAATATGGAGAACTACAGTATATACTGAGCACTGAGCCCACACAAAAAAAGTGGACCTTCCTTTCTTTAGGTAATTCCTGGAACCTGACCTCTACTGAATTACATCCAACCTCTGAAATCAGCCAGTTGATAGGCACACATGGGGAATTCAGATGGCAGCCATGGAGCCCATCCTGCCTGTTAGAACTGACAGAGCACCATACAAATGTGTATACTCCCTCTCCATGTACCAACACTCCCTTGACAGCAAATGATGAGGACAATCAAGAACCTGATGCCTTAACTTGCTAGGTCTGATAAGTGGTTCTTGTTGAAAATCACCATCAGAGACTAGAAGACCTGATCTGCATCTATCTGGAGCTCACATTCATCCGGTAACACTCTTTGATGGGGCACTTTTTAAGTGCTCATACAAACTGCATGTCACTTCTTGCCCCTTTTTTAAGTGGCAAGGTGATTCCTGTCAAGTCATTTTGTCTGGATCCAAGGGCCTCTGTAGTATGAGAAAGAAGGGTCTACGGAGCATAGAGAATGGTGAAGTCACACTCAGGGCTCAAAGTGGAAGGACTGTCCTGGATAAGTCTCTGGGCAGCAAATGGTCCAAGGCACCTCTGTGGCTGTGGCCTCCTGGAGAGGGGATGATGATGTCACAGTTGTCTTTTTGTGACATGCGAGGATACTGATATGTGATTGGCCAGGCAGCTGGGCATGGATTACAGCTCCAGTGCAGACAACAGATGTGAGTCTGTGAGGAGAGCAACTTCTGTGGCTCTGCTCGGGCTGTTCCTTCCTCCTGACACCCTCAGTGTCAGAACCTGCTGAGCAGTTTCCTGTTGACAGACCTTCCTGAGAAAGCAATGTTCTGGCACCTTCATCTTGGACTTTCAGGATGGTGAGAAATACACTTATCTTATTGAAGCCACATTGTCTATAACATTTTGCTATGAAAATCAGACACTTTATCAGTCAGGAGGGAAAATTGAAAAGCACAAAGAGACAATATGCTACTCCAGCAAGAATGCTGTGATTAACCAAAAGAAAAGATCACATGTGCATTGACAATGCAATGTGGAAGAACTGGAATGCTCACATGTCTCTGGATACATAGAATGATATAGCTTCCGTGCAAAACAGTTCACTATTTGTCCAGTATGTTGAGAATGAAAATATCACGTGATCATTGATATGTACACAATAGTGTTTAAAATTGAAGCCCAGAAACTCCTAAACAGAATTCAGAACTGCACTGTAGATAATGGCAAAATATAGAAACACAATATCAGGTCAACTGATGAATGAATAAATGAAGTAGGATATGTATAAAATGAAACAAGATACAGTCATAAAGGTGACAGAAGTCCTGATGCTGGCCACAGCAAGAAAGTATCTGGCGAAATTGGCAAGAGAATGAAGCTAGCATCCCAAGGCCACATACTGTCTCTGCATTAAGATAACAGAATGACAATGTCAAATTCATAGGAAAGAAGGCAGTGTTTGCCAGGGCGCAAGGTGGCAGTGGATGGAAGTGAAAGTTGCATGGCTTGGGTTTCTATTGATTGCTTGTAATAAGAGAAATGGTATTAGACAGCAAGGATTGAGGAAAGCACAATGCTGTTGACATATTACAAAACTGAATTACATTTCTTAAAGGTTCCAATGGCAAACTGATTGTGTGAATTTTACCAAAACAATGTAAGGTCTATTCCCAGTAGGGCACCTCTCATAAACCACAAGTCCTCTAATGTTGTGTTAGCTCTGCCTCCTAGACACTTTTGGGCTACAAGAGAAAGCTCCTCATTTACAAAAACAAACACTGCCAGTGAAATTTAGGTCCCAATGGGAGAAATGTCCTTGCTAAAATTAAATTTGGTGGAGGATATTTGCCTGATGAAGTAGACTAGCGTTTTAAAGAGAGAGCACTGATTTGGGAAAGGAGTTTTCACAGATTTCATTCACTGTGAATTGAAAGGGACAGAACCATTACACATTGACAGAAGTCTCTGAAACAAAATGTGATGGGACTCTTCACCTGTGAGCATAGATATTGCCTTTGAGTGGAAAGGAAGGATTGGTCAGAGAGCAGGCAATGGCTGTGGTCTCTTCAGGTGGGCTATCCTGAAGGACCTGGAGTCTAAATCAGGCTAAAACTAGGATTGGCGGATCTGCTGTGCTTCTCCCATTCTCTTCCATGTTACTGAGGGCCTCCTATGGCATGCCTATCTGTTTCATCTTTTACATTTTTTGCATGTTGTGTGTGATACTATAATACTCTGATCTTCATAATTGAGGAAACATTCCCAATTTTCACCCTTTTACTCATAGAGTCTGTACATGTTGGATGTCGCACTCCATGTGTGGTCAGAGAATCTATCCTGACCTCAAATTCATTATTACATCACCTGCTTAGGTGTGGCCTAGTGACTTGCCAGAGAAATAGAGTCTCTTTGACAAGTAGAATACGGAAAACTACAGTATATACTGAGCCAGCTACTGAACCCACACAAATAAGGTGGACCTTCCTTTCTTCCTTCAGTAATTCCTGTAGAACCTGAAGTCTACTGAATACATCCAACCCTCTGAAATCAGCCACTTGATAGGCCAGCATCGGGGAATTCAGATGGTAGACCCATGGAGCCCATGCTGCCTGTCAGAACAGAGAGACCAAATTACATATGTGTATCCTTCCTCCGTGTTCCAACACTCCCTTGACAATACTTAGCAGATGATGAGGAGAATCAAGAACCTGATGCCCCAAGTTGCTAGGTATGATAAGTGGTTCTTGTTGAAAATCATCATCAGAGACTAGAAGATCTGCTTCTACTGGAACTCACATTCACCAAGTAACACTGTTTGATGGAGCACTTTTTGGAGCCTGCACTCACAGCAACTGCATGTCAGTTCTTGCTCCCCTTTTAAGTGGCAGGTTGATTCCTGGCAAGTCATTATGGGCCAAGGGCCTCTGTAGTATGAGAAAGAAGGCTCTGGAGCACAGAGAATGGTGAAGTCACACTCAGGGCTCAAAGTGGAAGGACTGTCCTGGATAAGTCTCTGCAAAATGGTCCAAGGCACCTCTGTGCTGGCCTCCTGGAGAGGGATGATGATGTCACAGTTATCTTTTTGTGACACATGATAATACTGATATGTGATTGGCTGTGTCTGCTGGGCTTGGAGTACAGTTCCAGGGCTTGGCAGAAAACCAGGTGTGAGTCTGTGAGGAGAGCGACTTCTTTGTCTCTGTTTGGGCAGTTCCTTCCTCATGACACCCTCAGAGTCAGACCCAGATGAGCAGTTTCCTGTTGAGAGACTCTTCTTAGAAAGCAATATTCTGGCACCTTCATCTTGGAATTTCAGGATGGTGAAAAATACACTTCTGTTATTGAAGCCACACAGTCTATAACATTTTGCTATGAAAAAATTTATCAGTCAGGAGGAAAATTGAAAGCACAATGAGACAATATGCTACTCCTTCAGGAATGCTGTGATCAACCAAAGAGAAAAGATCACACGTGCTTTGACAATGTGATATGGAAGAACTGGAACACTCACATGTCTCTGGTGGATACATAGAATGACAAAGCTACTGTAGAAAACAGTTCGCTATTTGTCCAGGATGTTGAGAATGAAAATATCACGTGACTGTTGATAAATACACAATAGTGTCTAAAACAAATGACCAGAAGCTCCTAAACAGAATTCAGAACTGCACTGCAGATAATGAAAAAAATGTAGAAGCACAATATCAGGTCCACTGATGAATGCATTAGTGAAGGTGATAGACGTATAAAATGGAACAAGATACAGTCATAAAGGTGACAGAAGTCCTGATACTGGCCACCAAGAAAGTATCTTGAGAAATTGGGAAGAAAGAAGCTAGCATCCCAAGGCCACACACGCAGTGTCTCCATTAAGATAACAGACAATGCCAAATTGCCAAATTCATAGGTAAAGAAGGCAGGTCAGTGTTTGCCATGGCACATGGTGTGGGGCAGCGTAAATGGGAAGTGAATGTTGCGTGGCTTGGGTTTCTATGGATTGCTTGTAATCAGAGAAATCGTACTAGAAAGCAAGGATTTAGGAAAGCACAATGTTGTTGGCATATTACTGAACTGAATTGTGTTTCTTAAAGCTTCCAATGGCAAACTGGTAGTGTGAATTTTACCAAAACAATGTAAGGGATATTCCCAGTAGGGCAACTCGCCTAAACCACAAGTCCTCTAATGTTGTGATGGCCCTGCCCCCTAGGCCCTTGGACTACCTGAGAAATCTCCTCAGTTCTAAATACAAACACTGCCAATGAAATTCATGTCCCAATGGGAGAAGTGCCTTGTTGGAAATAAGTGTGCTGGTGGATATTTGCCTATGGGTTAGATTACATTTTACAGAGACAGCACTGATTTTGGAAAGGAGTTTTCACTGATTTCATTCACTATAAATTGAAAAAGAATCATTACCTATTGAAAGAAGTCTCTGAAACAAAACGTGATTGGTCTCCTCATGTGTGAGCATAGGTATTTCCTTCGAGAGGAAAGGAAGGATTGTTCAGAGATCCGGAGCAATGCATGTGGTCTCTTTTGGGATTCAAGCCTGGGCTATCCTGAAGGACCTGGAATCTAAATCAGGCTAAAATGCGAATTGCTGCAGATCTGCTGTGCCTCTCCCATTCTCTTCCATGTTACTGAGGGCTACCTATGGCATGCCTATCTGTTTCATCTTTACATTTTGCATGTTGTGTGTTATTTTAATACTCTGATCTTCACAATTGAGGAACATTCCCAATTTTCACCTTTTTACTCATAGAGTCTGTACATTTTGCATGCGAGGCTCCATGTGGTCAGAATCTATCATGACTTCCAATTCTTTGTTACATCACCTGCTAAGGGTGGCAGAGTGTCTTCCAGAGAAATTCAGTGTCTTTGACAAGTAGAATATGGAGAACTACAGTATACTGAACTGAGCCAGGAACTGTGCACACACACAAAGAAAGTGGACCTTCCTTTCTTTCTTAGGTAATTCTGGGTGAACCTGACCTCTACTGAATTACATCCAACACTCTGAAATCAGCCGTTGATAGGCATCATGGGGAATTCAGATGGCAGACCCATGGAGCCCATCCTTTGTCAGAACTGACAGAGCACCATACAAATGTGTATCCGTCCTCACCATGTACCAACACTCTCTTGACACTACTCAGCAAATTATGAGGACAATCAAGAAACTAATGCCCCAACTTGCAACATATGATAAGTGATTATTTTTGAAAATCACAATCTGAGACTAGAAGTCTGATCTGCTTCTATCTGGAGCTCCCAAGCATCCAGTAACTCACTTTGATGGGGTATTTTTGGAAGCCTGCACTCACAACAACTGCATGTCAGTTCTTCCTCCTCTTTGAAGGGGAAAGGTGATTCCTGGCAAGTCATTGGCTGGATCCAAGGGCCTCTGTAGTATGAAAAAGAAGGCTCTATGGAGCACAGAGTATGGTGAAGTCACACTCAGGGCTCAAAGTGGAAGGACTGTCCTGGATAAGTCTCTGGGCAGCAAATGGTCCAAGGTTCCTCTGTGGCTGGCCTCCTGGAGAGGGATGATGATGTCACAGTTGTTTTTAGTGACACATGATGATACTGATATGTGATTGGCCAGAGGTCTGCTGGGCACAGATTACAGCTCCAGTGCTAGGCAGAACACAGAGTGTGACTCTGTCAGCACAGCAACTTCTGTGACTCTGCTCACGCTGTTTCTTCCTCCTGATGTCCTCAGGGTCAGACCCTGCTGAGCAGTTTCCTGTTAACAGACCCTCTTGAGAAAGCAATGTCTGCCACCTTCATCTTGGACTTTCTAGCCATTTGAAATACATTTCTGTTATTGAAGCCACACAGTCAATAACATTTTGCTATGATTATCGGACAATTTATCATTTAGAGTGGGAAAATCAAAAGCACAATGAGACAATATGCTACTCCTTCAAGAATGCTGTGATCAACCAAAGAGAAAGATCACATGTGCATTGACAATGTGAAGTGGATGAACTGAAACACATGTCTCTGGTGGATACAGAGAATGATATAGCTACTGTGGAAAACAGATTGCTATTTGTCCAGTATGTTGAGAATGAAAATATCATGTGTCCATTGATATACACAAAATAGTGTTTAAAAGAGATGCCCAGAAACTGCTAAAAAGAATTCAGAACTGCACTGTAGATAATGACAAAAATGTAGAACACAATATCAGGTCAACTGATGAATGCATTAGCTAAGGTGGTACATGTATAAAATGAAACAAGATACAGTCATAAAGGTGATAGAAGTCATCATAATGGCCACCGCAAAAAGGTATCTTGAGAAATTGGGAAGAAACAAGCTAGCATCCCAATGGCACATATGCTGTTTCTCTATTAAGATAACAGAACGACAATGTCAAATTCATAGGGAAAGAAGGCAGTCAGTGTTTTCCAGGGTACAAGGTGTGGGCCAGCATGGATGGGAAGAGAAAATTGCATCTCTTGAGTTTCTATTGATTGTTTGTAATCAGACAAAATGTATTAGACAGCATAGATTGAGGAAAGCAAATGCTGTTGACATATTACAAAACTGAATTATGTTTTTTAAAGGTTCCAGTGGCACACTAGTTGTGTTAATTTTACCAAAAGAATGTAAGGGCTATTCACAGTAGGCACCTCTCATAAACCACAAGTCCTCTAATGTTGTGAGGGTCCTGCCTCTTAGACCATCTTGGGCAACATGAGAAAGCTCCTCATTTCTTAAACACGACCAGGGTAATTTATGTCCCAAAGGGAGAATTCCCCTTGCTAGAATTTAGTGTGGGGGTGGATGTTTGCCTGATGGAGTAGATTACCATTTTACAGAGAGAACTGATTCTGGAAAGGAGTTTTCACAGATTTCATTCACTGTGAATTGAAATGGAGAGAATCATTTCACATTCAAAGAAGTCTCTGAAATGAAATTTGATGGGACTTCTCACCTGTGAATGTAGATATTTCCTTTTAATGGAAAGGAAGGACTGGTCAGAGAGCCAGGGCAATGGCTGTGGTCTCTTTGGTGTTCAACCTAAGTCTATCCTGAACGACCTAGAGTCTAAATCAGGCTAAATCTCGTATTGCTGCATATCTGCAGTGCCTCTCCCATTCTCTTCCATGTTACTGAGGCCCTCCTATGACATGCCTCTCTTTTTCATCTTTCATATTTTGTACATGTTGTGTGTGTTACTTTAATATTCTGATCTTCACAATTGTGATAACATTCCCAATTTTCGCACTTTTACTCAAAGAGTGCCTACATTTTGCATGTGGATGTCCATGTCCAGTCAATGAGTCTATCATGACTTCCAATTCTTTGTTAGGTAACCAGCTAAGGGGCAGAGAGTGTCTTTCCCGGAGAAATTCAGTGTATTTGACAAGTAGAATATGGAGAACTACAGTATATACTGAGCCAGCTACTGAGACAAAAGTGGACACACAAAAAAGTGGACCTTATTTCTTTCTTAGGTAATTCCTGGTGAACCTGACCTCTACTGAATTACATCCAAAATCTGAAATCAGCCAGTTGATAGGCACATTGGAATTCAGATTGCAGACCCATGGAGCTCATCCTGCCTATCAGAACTGAGAAAGCACCATACAAAATTGTATCCTTCCTCTCCATGTACCGACATGCTCTTGACACTACTTAGCCAATGATGAGGACAATCAAGAATCTGATGCTCCAACTTGCTAGGTATGATAAGTGGCTCTTGGTGAAAATCACCATCAGAGACTAGAGGACCCGATCTGCTTCTATGTGGAGCTCACATTCTTCGAGTAACACTCTTTGAAGGGACAGTTTTTGGAGCAAGTGCTCACATCAAATGCATGTCTGTTCTTGCTCCTCTTTGAAGTGGAAAGGTGATTCTTGGCAAGTCATTATGGCTGCCCAAGGGCCTCTGTAGTATGAGAAAGGCTCTAGACAGAGAATGGTGAAGTCTCACACAGAGCTCAAAGTGGAAGGACTGTCCTGGATAAGTCTCTAGGATGCAAATGGTCCAAGGCACCTCTGTGGCTGTGTCCTCCTGGACAGGGGATGATGATATCACAGTTGTCTTTTAGTGACACATGAGGATACTGATATGTGATTGGCCAGGTGGCTGCTGGGCACATTACAGCTCCAGTGCTGGGCAGACAACAGAGAGTGAGTCTGTGAGAGTGAATTCTGTGGCTCTGGGCTGTTCCTCTGACCTCAGCATCAGACCCTGCTGAGCAGTTTCCTACTGACGTAGCCTTCTGAGAAAGCAATGTTCTGGTGCCTTCATCTTGGAATTTCAGGATGGTGAGATATACACTTCTCTTAATGAAGCCACACAGTCTATAATATTTTGTTATGAAAATCGGACACTTTGTCAGTTACAGAGGGAAAATTGAATGCACAATGACACAATATGCTACCCCTTCAAGAATGTTGTGATCAACCAAAGAGAAAAGGTCACATGTGCATTGACAATGTGATGTGGAAGAACTGGAATGCTCACATGTCTCTGCTGGATACATAGAATGATATAGCTACATGGAAAACAGTTCACTATTTGTCCAGTATGTTTAGAATGAACATATTACGTGACCATTGATATATACACAAAAGTGTTTGAAACGGATGCCCAGAAAGACTAAACAGAATTCAGAGCTGCACTGTAGATAATGGCAAAAATGTGGAAACCAATATCTAATCAACTGATGAATGCATTAGTGGAGGTGGTATATGTAGAAAATGAAAGAAGACACAGTAATAAAGGTGACTGAAGTCCTGATGCCGGCCCACCACAAGAAAGTATCTTGAGAAATTGGCAAGAGAAAGCTAGCATCCCAAGGCCACATATGTCTCTCATTAAGATAACAGAATGACAATGTCAAATTCATAGGGAAAGAAGGTGTGTGTTTGCCAGGGCAAGGGGCAGCATGGATGAAGTGAAAGTTGCATGGCTTGGTTTCTATTGATTGCTTGTAATCAGAAAAACAGATTGAGGAAACACAATGCTGATGGCAAAATGTTGCATTTTTTAATGATTGTATTTTTAATGATGCTGTGATGTGTGAATTTTATAAAAACATAGATTTAATGTACAAGTGTATTACATCTCTATAAACCAGTGTTTGTTCAAAGAGAAGCTCCTTCCTAATATATGATACTTATCATCTATATTTTAAACTGAACCACTAAATATTGTCTGTGATGAGTTTTGCTCATGTTTATCTTGCTTTTTGTGATTTACAGAACAAAGTGAAATCATAGTTCTCTGTTTTTCTGTCTGACTAATTTGAAGATTAAAGATTGTGAAATGTTTCTATATCATCTTTTCTTAGAAATAGTATTCCATTGTGAAGACAAAAATTTAATCCATTCATCTATCAAGATTTTGGTTGTTTTTCTTATGAAACAAATGCAACATTGACAAGTCTTTATGTATAAATGTTTTCAGATTTTTGGGTAGATACCCAGGAGAATTGCTGGGTCAAATGGTAATTCTATTCATAATTTTTGAGAATCCATTTCAAAAGGAATCTGCATTCACCAACATGTATGATTCCTTTTTCTAAAGTCTAACATTGTTACTATTTGTCTTGTTGATGATAGCCATTCTCACAGAATGATATCTCATTGTTGTTTTCTTTGCATTTCTCTGATAATTAGTGATGTTGAGCATTTTTCATGTCTATTTGCCATTTGTATCTTGAGAAATGTCTCATCTCTGATTTTCAATTGGCTGTTTGTTTTTCTGTTGCATGAGTTCATTGATATATTCATCAGAACTGTTTGCAAAAATCTTCTCCATTCAGTTGGTGGATTTATGTCATGGTTTTTTGAGTGCAGAAGACATAAGCTCATTTAGTTGATTTCCTTGCTTTGGACAAATTTATAAAATGGTCAAACCCAAGGTCCATAAGTTTAGTACAGCTTCATGCAGATATTGGGTCATGAAGTCTTTGATCCATTAGTTTATGTGATGATCACATTGATGGATATGGATGTTGAACCATCCTTGCGCCAGAGATGAAACTTGGTCTGATGAATAATCAATACATTGTGTACTGATTTGCTAGAATGAGGAACATCTGTATTCATCAGAGATATTGGTCTGTTGCCTTTTTTGTCCACTGTGCAATCAGAATGTGGCATAAAATGATTAGGAGTACTGTCTTCTTCAATTTATAAAAAGTTTGGAGATTGGTATTAGATCCTCTTTGGGTTTGGAGAATTCACTGATAGAGCCATCTGGCAGACTTTTGCTGAGAAGATGATGACAGATTCCTCATTACTGGTGATAGGTCTAGATTCCAGTTCTTCATGTTTCAGCCTTGAAGCATATGTTTCAAGAACTTGTCCATTTACAGGATTGAAGTGATAAACATAGAACTGATACTTGTATTTCTGTTGTGAAAACTTTTCATTTAGACTGAAAGTGTCTTCACTCATTAAGTGATCTAGCCAATACAACTTTGTTAATCTTTTCAAAGAAAGCTCAGAGAACACTGTCTCACATAGTTCTGCTCTGATAAATTTCATCTTCTGTGATCTTGGATTTGTTGCTTTTCAGATCAAGTGAATGAGGATTTGGGACTTTGTCTTCAGATGGTGAGATAAAGAATGAAATTCTCAAAATGGCTGCATAAAAATGTAGGATGTATTCATCATGAATGTATCTGATCTCCTCAATTTCTTTTGAATGTAAAAAAGCATCAAAACTGTGCCCTGCATTTTTCCAGTTGATATGAATTCAAAGCCTGTGATCAGAAAATATGCTTGGTATCATTTCAGTCTTCAAATTTGAGGCTGATTTTATTTCAAAGAGTTCATCTTTGAGACTGTTCCATGTACACTAGAAAAAAAAACATAGTCTGATATTTAGGAAGAAGTGCTCAAACAATTATGTCCATTTTCTAATGTGTCATTTAGAGCTGGATTTGATTCATTTTCTGTGGATGATCATCCATAGCTGTGATGTATTTAAGTCAGTATAGTTGTGTTTTGGATTTACCTAGTTCAAGTTGCTTGATCTGTTCTGATTGAGGCATAAATATTGATGACTGTTATGTCTTCTTGTTGTATAGTCCCATTTAATGAAATGTCTGTCTTTGTCTCTTGTTACATTTTCACTGATGTTTGTTTTGTTTCATATGATATCAGATGGCTACATGAATTTCTGGATACCATTTGCTTGAAGTGTCAATTTTCATTTCACTGATTCTTATCTTGTAGCTGAGATGTTGGAGACATATATGTTGATTTTGATCCAATCTGACTCTGTCTTTTATTGGTGAGAATATTTCAGTTCTGGATTTATTTTGAGTGTCAATTTATGAAAAGAAAGTTTGATATTTGAGATTCCATTTTCAGATCTTACTTTCTCCATTATATCCAGAGTTGACTCTCTATGTTTCTCTTGACAAATCCTGAAATGACCTCCTAGTAAAAAACATTTATTGATGACAATTGTTGAAAAATTCATGATTTCAGGTGACAATTACTCATCTATAAATCATGTGTGACAAGAGTCATTCTTCCATACAATATTTGATCTTTCCTTATCTATATTTATCTTGGAAACACTAAACATGGGTCATGAGCTGCTCATGTCTTGTTCTTTTGTTCTTTTGGATAACCACATATCAGTGAAATCACATGTTCTCTGCTTTTTCTGTCTGCATGCTCACATTACACTGAAGAATCTTTGTCAAATGTTCCTATATCATCCTCAGTCCAATGGATTGTCAATGACAAATGTCAAGTGTTGAATCTGAGAAAAAGGAATCTCATACACTGTTGGTAATCCATGGATGATGGGGATGATTAAATCTGATTGCTTTGGGTAATGGCCATGAACTATGTTGATTCTTCAATGCAGAGCACAATGTCTTTCTGTGTCTTCTTCAGTTTCCAAAGTTGCATATTTCTATGCATTCTTCCCTTGGCAGATTCCTGAATTCTGTGATTGCAAAGGAATGTGATTTCTTTTCTGAGATTTCAAGGAAAAGAATGCAACATTTGTATCTGAAAGCCATACTGTACAGCAATAGAAAAAAATTTATTGTGACAATTGAGAAAATTACAGATTTCATGTGCAATTCTGATTACATCATGAAAATCATGTGTGATCATGAGTCAGTTCTCTATATCACATATGATACCTTCAAATAGCTGTTGATCAGCTATATATAGATCATGTCATCGAAAGATGAAAAACTTCTTCATTCAAGGATGCACATGCCTGATGCTCTGAAGGTACCAGAATATATTGAAAAATCAGATGATATAGAATCAGTGTTCCTGAACATATTCAGTCACAAATTATGAGATTAGCTGATGTCATAATGCCAAGAGAAAAAAAAGTGCACAAAAAGATGCTGTATCTTGAAACTGATCAAGATAAACATAATGTCAATAGGAGACACAGGTGGGTTTGTGGATGTTGCCAAGTTTGGGCATGAGTATAGATGATGAAAATCTTTAATGCATTGTTGTATTTGATTAGAATGAGGAGCATCTGTATTACAAAAGTTGATTTGTTTTTTGTATTTTTAAAGGTTCCAATGGCAAACTGGTCTGTGAATTTTACCAAAACAATGTAAGGGATATTCCCAGTAGGGCACCTCTCATAAACCACAAGTCCTCTAATGTTGTGATGGCCCTGCCCCTAGACTCTTTGGACTACATGAGAAAGCTCCTCAGTTCTAAAACAAACACTGCCAGTGAAATTTAGGTCCCAATGGAGAAGTGCCCTTGCTAAAAATAAGTCTGGTGGTGGTTATTTCCCTGATGGATTAGGTTACCATTTTACAGAGACCGCACTGACTTTAGAAAGGAGTTTTCAAATATTTCATTCGTTGTGAATTGAAAGGGAGAGAATCATTGCACATTGAAAGAAGTCTCTGAAACAAACCATGATGGGCCTCCTCACCTGTGAGCATAGATATTTCCTTCGAGGTCAAAGGAAGGATTGGTCAGAGAGACAGGGTAATGGCTGTGGTCTTTTCTGGGGTTCAAGCGTGGGCTATCCTGAAGGACCTGGAGTCTAAATCAGGCTAAAACTTAGATTGCTGCGGATCTGCTCTGTCTGTCCCATTTTCTTTCAAGTTACTGACAGCCATCTATGGCATGCCTATCTGTTTCATCTTTTATATTTTGCACATGTTTTGTGATTTTTTTTAAATACTCTGATCTTCATAATTGAGGAAACATTCCCAAATTTCACACTTTTTCTCAGAGTGTGTACATTTTGCATGGGTGGATTCCATAGGAACAAACAGAGATTCAGATGAGACTTCCAATTCATTGTTACATCAACTGCTAAGGCATGGCAGAGAAGGTCTTCACCAGAGAAATTCAGTCTCTTTTACAAGTAGAATATGGAGAAATACAGTACATACTGAGCCAGCTACTGAGCCCACATACAAAGAAAGTGGACCTTCCTTTCTTTCTTAGGTAATTCCGGGTGAACGTGACCTCTACTGAATTACATCCAACACTCTGAAATCAGCCAGTCAATAGGCACATTTACTAGAATTCAGATTGCAGACCCATGGAGCCCATCCTGCCTATCAGAACTGACAGAGCTTGATACAAATGTGTATCCTTACATTTTGTGTACAAAAAATTCCTTGACACTACTCAGCAAATGAAGAGGACAATCAAGAACCTGATCCCCAAACTTGCTAGGTATGATAATTGTTTTTTGTGAGAATCACCAACAGAGACTAGATGACCCGATCTGCTTCTTATCTGGAGCTCATATTCAGCTGGTAACACTCTTTGATGTAGTACGTTTTGGAGCCAGTGCTCACACAAACTGAATGTCAGTTCTTGCTCCTCTTTCAGGTCGTAGGTGATTCCTGGCAAATCATTATTGTTGGGCCCAAGGATCTTTGCAGTATGAGAAAAAAGACTCTACAGAGCACAGAGAATGCTGAAGTCACACTCTGGGCTCAAAGCGGAAGGACTGTCCTGGATGTGTCTCTGGGCAGCAAATGGTCCAAGGCACCTTTGGGACTGTGGCCTCCTGGAGAGGGTATGATGATGTCACAGTTGTCTCTTTGTGACACATGAGGATACTGATATGTGATTGGCCAGGGCTGCTGGGCATGGATTACAGCTCCAGTGCTGGGCAGACAACAGAGTGTGAGTCTGTGAGGAGAGTTTCTGTGGCTCTGGGCTGTTCCTTCCTGATGCCCTCAGCATCAGACCCTGTTTAGCAGGTTCCTGTTGACAGACAGTCCTGAGAAGGAACGTTCTGGCACCTTCATCTTTGGTTTTCAGGATGGTGAGAAATACACTTCTGTTATTGAAGCCTCACATTCTATAATATTTTGCTATGAAAATCAGAGACTTTATCAGTCAGGGAGGGAAAATCTAAAGCACAATGAGACAATATGCTACTCCTACATGAATGCTATAATCAACCAACGAGGAAAGATCACATGTGCATTGACAATGTGATGTGGAAGAACTGGAATGCTCACATGTCTCTGCTGGATACATAGAATGATATACTTACTGTGGAAAACAGTTCACTATTTGTGCAGTATGTTGAGAATGAAAATACCATGTGACAATTGATGCATACAAACTAGTGTTTAAAATGCATGTCCAGAAACTCTAAACAGAATTCAGTACTGCACAGTGCGTAATGTGAAAAATGTAGAAACACATATCAGTTCAACTGATGACTGCATTAGTGAAGGTGGTATATGTATAAAATGAAACATAACACAGTCATGGAGGTGACAGAAGTCCTGATGCACAGCAAGTAAGAACCTTGAGAAATTGGCAAGAGAAAAAGTTGGCATCCCAAGTTGACATATGCTGTCTCTTAATTAAGATAACAGAATGACAATGTCAAATTCATAGGGAAAGAAGACAGGTCAGTGTTTTCCTGGATACTATGTATGGGACAGCGTGGATGGGAATTGAAAGTTGCATGGCTTTGGTTCTATTGATTGCTTCTAATCAGAAAAATGGTATTAGACAGCAAAGAGTGAGGAAAGCACAATGCTGTTGACATATTACTAAACTGAATTACATTTTTAAAGGTTCCAAAGGCAAACTGGTGGTGTGAATTTTACCAAAATATTATGAAGTATATTCCCAGTAGGACAGCTCTCGTAAACCACAAGTCCGCTAATTTTGTTTTGATGCTGCCTCCTAGACTCTTTGGGATTATGAGAAAGCTACTCAGTTCTAAAAACAAACACTGCCAGTGAAATGTAGGACCCAATAGGTAAGTGCCTTTGATAGAATTAAGTGCGGTGGTGGATGATATCCTGGTGGAGTAGATTACCTATTTACAGAGAAAGCACTGATTTTGGAAAGGAGTTTTCACAGATTTCATTCACTGTGAATTGAAAGAGAGAGAATCATTACACATTGAAAGAAGTCTCTGAAACAAAACGTGATGGGCCTCCTCACCTGTGAGCATAGATATTTCCTTCGAGTGGAAAGGAAGGATTGGTCAGAGAGCTGGGGCAATGGCTGTGGTCTCTTGCGGGGTTCAAGCCTGGGCTATCCTGAAGGACCTGGAGTCTAAATCAGGCTAAAACTCAGATTGCTGCAGATCTGCTGTGCCTCTCCCATTCTCTTCCATGTTACTGAGGGCCTCCTACAGCATGCCTATCTGTTTCATCTTTTACATTTTGTGTATGTTTTGTGTGTTACATTAAAACTCTGATCTTCATAATTGAGGAAACATTCCCAATTTTCACCCTTTTACTCATAGATTCTGTACATTTTGCATGTGGGACTCCATATGTGGTCAGTGAATCTATCTTGACTTCCAATTAATGTTACATCACCTGTTAAGGGGTGGCAGACAGTGTCTTGACCAGAGAAATTCAGTGTCTTTGACAAGTAGAACATGGAGAACTACATTATATACTGACCCAGCTACTGATCCCACACACAAGAAAGTGGACCCTCCTTTCTTTCTTAGGTAATTCCTGGAGAACCTGACTTCTGCTGAATTACATCCAACTCTCTGAAATCAGCAGGTTGATAGGCATTTATCGGGGAATCCAGATGGCAGACCCATGGTGCCTATCCTGCCTGTCAGAACTGACTTGTACCATACAAATGTATATCCTTCCTCTCCATGTATCAACACTCCTTGACACTACTCAGCAAATGATGAGGACAATCAAGAATCTGATGCCCTGACTTGCTAGGTATGATAAATGGTCTGGTTGAAAATCACCATCAGAGACTAAAAAACCCGATCTGCTTCTATCTGGAGCTCACATTCATCTGGGAACACTCTTTGATGGGGCACTTTTTGGAGCCAGCTCTCACAATAACTGCATGTCAGTTCTTGCTCTTCCTTGAAATGGCAGGGTGATTCATGGCAAGTCATTATGGCTGAAACCAAGGGCCTGTGTAGTATGAGACAGACGGCTATATGGAGCACAGAGAATGGTGAAGTCACACTCAGGGCTCAAAGTGGAAGGACTGTCCTGGATAAGTCTCTGGGCAGCAAATGGTCCAAGGCACCTCTGTGGCAACAGCCTCCTGGAGAGGATGATGATGTCACAGATGTCTTTTGTGACACATGAGGATCCTGATATGTGACTGGCCAGGCGGCTGCTGGGCACAGATTACAGCTCCAGTGCTGTGCAGAAAACAGTGTGAGTCTGTGAGAGAGACTTCTGTGGCTCTCAGGCTGTTCCTTCCTCCTGACCCTCAGCATCTGACCTTGTTGAGCAGTTTCCTGTTGACAGACCTCCAGAGAAAGTAATGTTCTGATACCTTCTTATTGGACTTTCAGGATGGTTAGAAATACACTTTTATTATTGAAGCCACACATTCTATAATATTTTGCTATGAAATTCAGACACTTTATCAGTCAGGGAGGGAAAATGTAAAGCACAATGAGACAATATGCTACTCCTTCAAGAATGCTGTGATCAACCAAAGAGAAAAAGATCACATGTATGTTGAGAATGCAATAAGGAACAACTGGAATGTTCACATATCTCTGGTGGATACATAGAATGATATAGCTACCATGGAAAACAGTTTGCTATTTGTTCAATATGTTGAGAATGAAAAATTCACATGACCATTGATATATACACAATAGTCTTTAAAACTGATGCACAGAAACTCCTAAACAGAATTCAACATGCCACTGTAGATAATGGTAAAAATGTAGACAAACAATATGAGGTCAACTGATACAAGCATTAGTGAAGGTGGTATGTGTATAAATGAAACAAGACACAGTCATAAGGGTGACAGAATTTCTGATACTGGCCACAGCAAGAACGTATCTTGAGAAATTGGCAAGTGAAAGAACCTAGCACCATAAGGCCACATACGTGTCTCTCCATTAAGATAACAGAATGACAATGTATAATTCATAGAGAAAGAAGGCAGGTCAGTGTTTGCCAGGGAAGGTGTGAGCAGGATGGGAAGTGAAAGTTGCATGGCTTGTGTTTTGTTGATTGCTTGTAAAATGGTATTAGACAGCAAGGATTGAGGAGGCACAATGCTGTTGGCATATTACTTTTGAATTGTATTTTTAAAAGTTCTAATGGCAAACTGCTGTGAATTTTACCAAAACAATGTAAGGGATATTCCAGTAGGCCAACTCTCCTAAACCACAAGTCTCCTAATGTTGTGATGGCCCTGCCTCCTAGACCCTTTAGGATACATAAGAAAGCTCCTCAGTTCTAAAAACAAACACTGCCAATGAAATTTGCACCCAATCATAGAAGTGCCCTTGCTAGAATGAAGTGGGGTGTGGCTATTAGCCAGATGGAGTAGATTACCATTTTACATAGAAAGCACTGATTTTGGTAAGGAGTTTTCAGATTTCATTCACTGAATTGAAAGGGAGAGAATCATTCAACATTGAGAAGTCTCTGAAACAAAACGTGATGGGACTCCTCACCTGTGAACATAGATATTGCCTTCGAGTGGAAAGGAAGGATTGGTCAGGGAGCCGGGCAATGGCTGTGGTCTGTTGCAGGGTTCAAGCCTGGGCTATCCTGAAGGACCTGGAGTCTAAATCAGGCTAAAATTCAGATTGCTACAGATCTGTTGTGCCTATCCCATTCTCTTCCATGTTACTGAGGGGCTCCTATGGCATGCCTATCTGTTTCATCTTTTACATTTTGCACATGTTGTGTGTGTTACTTTAATACTCTTATCTTTATAATTGAGGAAACATTCCCATTTTCAACCTTTTACTCAGAGACTCTGTACATTTTGCATTTGGGACTCTGTGTGTGGTCAGAGAAACTATCGTGACTTCCAATTCTGTGTTACATCACCTGCAAGGGATGGCAGAGAGTGTCTTCCCAGGAGAAATTCAGTGTCTTTGCAAGTAGAATAGGGAGAACTACTGTATGTTCTGAGTCAGGTATTGAGCCCACACACAAAGAAAGTGGACCTTCCTTTCTATCCTAGGTAAATCCTGGACAACCTGACCGCTATTGAATTACATCCAAACCTCTGAAATCACCTGGTTGGTAGGCACATATTGGGGAATTCAGAGGGCAGACCATGGAGTCCATCCTGCCTGTCAGAACTGACAGAACAACATACAAATATGTATCCTTCCTCTCTGCGTACCAACACTCCCTTGACACTACTCAGCAAATAATGAGGATAACCAAGAACCTGATGCCCAAACTTGCTAGGTATGATAAGTAGTTCTTACTGAAATTCATCATCAGAGACTAGAAGATCTGCTTCTACTGGAACTCACATTCATCCAGTAACACTGTTTGATGGAGCACTTTTTGGAGCCTGCACTCACAGCAACTGCATGTCAGTTCTTGCTCCACTTTTAAGTGGCAGGTTGATTCCTGGCAAGACATTGTGGCTGGGCCCTAGGGCCTCTGTAGTATGAGAAAGATGGCTCTATGGAGCACAGAGAATGGTGAAGTCACACTCAGGGCTCAAAGTGGAAGGACTGTCCTGGATAAGTCTCTGCAGCAAATGGTCCAAGGCCTGTGGCTGGCCTCCTGGAGATGGGATGATGATGTCACAGTTGTATTATTGTGACACATGAGGATACTGATATGTGATTGGCCAGGCGGGTGCTGGGCATGGATTACAGCTCCAGTGCTGGGCAGACAACAGTGTGTGAGTCTGTGAGGAGACCAAATTCTGTGGCTCTGCTCAGAGTGTTCCTTCCTCCTGATCCCTCAGCAGACCCTGCTGTCCTGTTGACAGACATTCTGAGAAAGCAATGTTCTGGCACCTTCATCTTGGACTTTCAGGATGGTGAGAAATACACTTCTGTTATTGAAGCCACACAGTCTATAACATTTTGCTATGAAAATTGGACACTTTATCAGTCAGGAAGGGGAAAATCAAAAACACAATGAGACATTATGCTACTCCTTCAAGAATTCTGTGATCAACTAAAGAGAAAAGATCACATGTGCTTTGGCAATGCAATGTGGAATAACGGGAACACTCACATGTCTCTGGTGGATACATAGAATGATATAGCTACTGTGGAAAACAGTTCAATATTTGTCCATGATATTGAGAATGAAAATATCATGAGCCCATTTATGTACACACAATAGTGTTTAATACGAATGCCAAGAAACTCCTAAGCAGAAATCAGAATAGCACTGTAGATAAAGGCAAAAATGTAGGAACACAACTGATGAATGCATTAGCTAAGGTGGTATATGTATAAAATGAAACAAGATACAGTCATCAAGGTGACAGAAGTCCTGATGCTGGCCATCACAAGAAAGTATTCTGAGAAATTAGCAATAGAAGGAAGCTAGCATCCTAAGGCCACATACGCTGTCTCTCCACTAAGGAACAGAATGACAATATTAACTTCATATGGAAAGAAGGCAGATCAGTGTTTGCCAGGGAGCAATGTGTGGGGAAGCATGGATGGGAAGTGAAAGTTGCATGGCTCATGTTTTCTGTTGAATCAGAGAAATGGTATTAGACGGAAAGCACAATGTTGTTGGCATATTATAAAAGTGAGTTGCATTTTTTAAAGGTTCCAAAGGCAAACTAGTGGTGTGAATTTTACCAAAACACTGTATGGGATATTACCAGTAGGGCACCTCTCCTAAACCACAATCCCTCTAATGTGATGGCCTCCCTGCCAGACACGTTGGACTACATGAGGAAGCTCCTCAGTTCTAAAAAAAACACTGCCAGTGAAATTTAGGTCCCAAGGGAAGAAGTGCCCTTGCTAGAAATAAGTGTGGTGGGAATTTGCCTGATGGAGTAGATTACCGTTTTACAGAGAGAACACTAATTTTGGAAAGGAGTTATCACCAATTTCATTCACTATGAATTGAAAGGGAGATTATCATTATACATGGAAAGAAGTCTCTGAAACAAAACATGATGGGCATTCTCACCTTTGAGCATAGACATTTCCTTCGAGTGGAAAAGGAAGGATTGGTCAGAGAAGGGCAGCTGTGGTCTCTTGGTTCAAGCCTGGGCTATCCTGAAGGACCTGGAGTCTAAATCAGGCTAAAACTCAGTTGCTGATCTGCTCTCATTCTCTTCCATGTTACTGAGGGCCTCCTATGGCATGGCTAAGTTTCATCTTTTACATTTCGCCCATGTTGTGGTACTTTAATACTCTGATCTTCATAATTGAGGAAACATTCCCAATTTTCACCCTTTTACTCATAGAATCTGCACATTTTGCATGTGGCACATCATGTGTGGTCAGAGAATCTATCCTGACTTCCAATTCTTTGTTACATCACCTGCTAAGGGATGGCCTAATGATTTCCCTGGAGAAATGGAGTGTCTTTGACAAGTAGAATATGGAAAACTACAGTATAGACTGAGCCACCTACTGAGACCGCAGTAAGAAAGTGGACCTTCCTTTCTTTCTTAGGTAATTCCTTGGAAATATGACCTCTACTGAATTACGTCCAACCCTCTGAAATCAGCTTGATAGGCATGTATCAGTGAATTCAGATGGCAGACCCATGGAGCCCATCCTGACTGTCATAACTAAAAGAGCACCATACAAATATGTAACCTTCCTATCCATGTACTAACACTCTTTTGACATGACTCAGCAAAAGATGAGGACAATCAAGAACCTGATATGGCAACTTGCTAAGTATGATAAGTGGTTTTTGTTTAAAATCACCATCAGAGACTAGAAGACCTGATCTGCTTCTATCTGGAGCTCACATTCATGTGGTAACACTCTTTGATGGGGCACTTTTTGGGGCCAGCACTCACACCAACTGCATGTCAGTTCTTGCTCCTCTTTGAAGTGGCAAGGTGATTCCTGGCAAGTCATTATGGCTGGGTACAAGGGCCTCTGTAGTATGAGAAAGATGGCTCTACAGAGCACAGAGAATGGTGATGTCACACTCAGGGCTCAAAGTGGAAGGACTGTCCTGGATAAGTCTCTGGGCAGCAAATGGTCCAAGGCACCTCTGTGGTGTGGCTTCCTGGAGAGGGGATGATGATGTCACAGTTGTGTTTTTGTGACACATGAGGATACTGATATGTGATGGCTAGGCGGCTGCTGGGCACAGCTCCAGTGCTGGGCAGACAACAGAGTGTGAGTCTGTGAGGAGACTTCTGTGGCTCTGCTGGCTGTTCCTTCCTACTGATGCCCTCAGTGTCAGACCCTGCTGAGCAGTTTCCTGTTGACAGACCCTCCTGAGAAAGTGATGTTCTGGAACCTTCATCTTGGACTTTCAGGACTGTGAGGAATACACTTTTGTTATTGAAGACACACAATCTACAACATTTTGCTATGGAAATTGGACACATTGTTGGTCAGGGAGGAAAAATAAAAAGCACACTGAGACAATATGCTACTCCTTCAAGAATGGTGTGATCAACCAGGGAGAAAAGATAACATGTGCTTTAACAATGCGATGTGGAAAACTGGAATGCTCACATGTCTCTGCTGGATATATAGAATGATATAGCCAGCGTGAGAAACAGTTTGCTATTTGTCCGGGATGTTGAGAATGAAAATATCATGTAACCATTGATATACACAATAGTGTTTAAAACGGATGCCCAGAAAATTGTAAACAGAATTCAGAACTGCACTGTAGATAATGGCAAAAATGTAGAAACACAATATCCGGTCAACTGGGAAATGCATTAGCAAGGTGGCATATGTATGAAATGAAACAAGATGCAGTTATAAAGGTGACAGAAGGCCTGATACCTGCCACAGCAAGAAAGTATATTGAGAAATTGGCAAGAGAAAAAGCGGGCATCCCAATTTCACATACACTCTCTCTCCATTAAGATAACACACTGACAATGTAAAATTCATAGGGAAAGAAGGCAGTTCAGTTTTTGCCAGGGCGCAAAGTGTGGGGCATCATGGATGGGAAGTGTAAGTTGCATGGCCTTGGGTTTCTATTGATTGATTGTAATCAGAAAAATGGTATTAGACAGCAAGGATTGAGGAAAGCACAATGCTGTTGGCATATTACAAAACTGAATTGTATTTTTAAAGGTTCCAATGGCAAACTTGTGGTATGAATTTTACCAAAACATTGTAAGGGATATTCCAGTAGGGTACCTCTCCTAAACCACAAGTTCTCTAATGTTCTGATGGCACTGTGCCCTAGACCCTTTGGGCTAAATGAAAAAGATCCTCAGTTGTAAAACAAACGCTGCCAGTTAAATTTAGGTCCCAAGGGAGAAGTGGCTTTGCTAGAAATAAGTGTGACGGAAGATATTGGCCTGATGAAGTAGACTGCCATTTTACAGAGAAAACACTGATTTTTGAAAGGAGTCTTCACAGATTTCCTTCACTGTGAATTAAAAGGGAGAGAATCATTGCACATTGAAAGAAGTATCTGAAGCAAAACATGATGGGCCTCCTCACCTGTGAGCATAGATATTTTCTTTGAGTGGAAAGGAAGGATTGGTCAGAGAGCCAGGGCAATGGCTGTGGTTTCTTGGGTGGGCTATCCTGAAGGACCTGGAGTCTAAATCAGGCTAAAACTCAGATTGCTGTGGATCTGCTCTGCCTCTCGCATTCTCATCCAGGTTACTGAGGGTCCCTTATGGCATGCCTATCTCTTTCTCTTTTACAGTTTGCATGTGTTGTGTATGTTACATTAATACTCTGGTCTTCATGATTGAGGAAACATTCCGAATTTTCACACTTTTACTCATAGAGTCTGTACATTTTGCATGTGGCACTCCATGTGTGGTCAGAGAATCTATTGTGACTTCCAATTCTTTGTTATGTCACCTGCTAAGGGGTGGCAGAGAGTGTCTTCCCTGGAGAAATTCAGTGTCTTTGACAAGTAGAATATGGAGAACTACAGTATATACTGAGCCAGCTACTGAGCCCACACACAAAGAAAGTGGACCTTCCTTTCTTTCTTAGGTAATTCCTGGTGAACCTGACCTCTACTGAATTACATCCAACCCTCTGAAATCAGCCAGTTGATAGGCATGCATCAGGGAATTCAGATGGCAGACCCATGGAGCCCATCCTGTCTGTCAGAACTGACAGAGCACCATACAAATATGTATCCTTCCTCTCCGTGTACCAACACTCCCTTGACACTACTCAGCAAATGATGAGGACAATCAAGAACCTGATGCCCAACTTGCTATGTTTGATAAGTGGTTCTTGTTGAAAATCACCATCAGAGACTAGAAGACCCGATCTGCTTCTATCTGGAGCTCACATTCAACAGGTAACACTCTTTGATGGGCACTTTTGGAGCCAGTGCACACTGCATGTCAGTTCTTGCTCCTCTTTGAAGTGGCAAGGTGATTCCTGGCAAGTCATTTTGGTGTTACCAAGGGCCCTGTAGTATGAGAAAGATGGATCTATGGAGCACAGAGAATGGTGAAGTCACACTCAGGGCTCAAAATGGAAGGACTGTCCTGGATAAGTCTCTGGGCAGCAAATGGTCCAAGGCACCTCTGTGGCTGCCACCTCCTGGAGAGGGATGATGATGTCACAGTTGTCTTTTTGGGACACATGATGATACTGATATGTGATTGGCCAGGCTGCTGGGCATGGATTACAGCTCCAGTGCTGGGCAGAATTCAGAGTGTGAGTCTGTGAGGCAAGCGACTTCTGTGGCTCTGCTCAGGCTGTTCCTTTTTCCTGATGCCCTCAGCATCAGACCCTGCTGAGCAGTTTCCTGTTGACAGACCTCCTGAGAAAGCAATGTTCTGGCACCTTCATCTTGGACTTTCAGGATGGTGAGAAATACACTTCTGTTATTGAAGCCACACAGTCTATAACATTTTGCTATGAAAATCAGACACTTTATCAGTCAGGAGGGAAAATCAAAAGCACAATGAGACAATATGCTACTCCTTCAAGAATGCTGTGATCAACCAAAGAGAAAAGATCACATGTGCATTGACAATGTGATGTGGAATAACTGTAAGGCTCACATGTCTCTCTTGGATACATAGAATGATATAGCTACCGTGGAAAACAGTTTGCTATTTGTCCAGGATGTTGAGAATGAAAATAACATGTGACCATTGATATATACACAATAGTGTTTAAAATGGATGCCCAGAAACTCCTAAACAGAATTCAGAACTGAACTGTAGATAATGCAAAATGTAGAAACACAATATCAGGTCAACTGATGAATGCATTAGCAATGGTGGTATATGTATAAAATGAAACAAGATACAGTCATAAAGGTGACAGAAGTCCTGATACTGGCCACCACAAGAAAGTATCTTGAGAAATTGGCAAGAGAAAGAAGCTAGCATCCCAAGGCCACATACACTGCCTCTCCATTAAGATAGCAGACCAACAATGTCAAATTCATAGGGAAATAAGGCAGGTCAGTGTTTGCCAAGGCACAAGTTGTGGGGCAGTGTGGATGGAAGTGAAAGTTGCATGGCTTGGGTTTCTATTGATTGCTTGTAATCAGAAAATGGTATTAGACAGCAAGGATTGAGGAAAGCCCAATGCTGTTGGCATATTACAAAACTGAATTTTATTTCTTAAAGGTTCCAATGGCAAACTGGTTTTGTGAATTTTACCAAAACAATGTACAGGATATTCCCAGTAGGGCACCTATTCTGAACCACAAGTCCTCTAATGTTGTGATGGACCTGCCTTCTGGACCCTTTGGGCTACATGAGAAAGCTCCTCAGTTCTAAAACAAACACTGCCAATGGGAGAAGTGCCCTTGCTAGAAATAAGTGTGGTGGATATTTGCCTGATGGAGTAGATTATTTTACAGAGAGCACTGATTTTGGAAAGGAGTTTTCACAGATTTCATTCACTGTGAATTGAAAGGAGAGAATCATTACACATTGAAAGAAGTCTCTGAAACAAAACTTGATGGGCTTCCTCACCTGTGAGCATAGATATTTCCTTCAAATGAAAAGGAAGGATTGGTCAGAGAGCCAGGACAATGGCTGTGCTCTCTTGCTGGATACAAGCTGGGACTATCCTGAAGGACCTGGAGTCTAAATCAGGCTAAAACTCGGATTGCTGTGGATCTGCTGCCTCTCCCAGTCTCTTCCATTTTACTGAGGGCCTCCTATGACATGCCTATCTGTTTCATCTTTTACATTTTGTGCATGTTATATGCATTTCTTTAGTATTCTTATCTTCCTAATTGAGAAGACATTCCCAATTTTCACCCTTTTACTCATGAAGTCTGTACATTTTGCATGTGGATCTCCATGTGTCAGAGAATCTATCGACTTCCAATTCTTTGTTATGTCACCTGCTAAGGGTGGCAGAGAGTGTCTGAGAAATTCAGTGTATTTGACAAGTAGAATATGGAGAACTACAGTATATACTGAGCCAGCTACTGAGACAAAAGTGGACACACAAAAAAGTGGACCTTCCTTTCTTTTTGGTAATTCCTGGTGAACCTGACCTCTACCTAATTACATCCAACCTCTGAAATCAGCCGTTGATAGGCATATGGGAATTCAGATGGCAGACCCATGGAGCCCATCCTGCCTGTCAGAACTGACAGAGCACCATACAATGTATCCTTCTCTGTACCAACACCCTTGACACTACTCAGCAAATGATGAGGACAATCAAGAACCTGATGCCCAAACTTGGGTATGATAAGTGGTTCTTGTTGAAAATCACCATCAGAGACTAGAACCCGATCTGCTTCTATCTGGAGCTCACATTCATGGTAACACTCTTTGATGGGGCACTTTTGGAGCCAGCACACCAACTGCATGTCAGTTCTTGCTCCTCTTTGAAGTGGCAAAGTGATTCCTCGCAAGTCATTATGGCTGGGCCCAAGGGCTTCAGCAGTATGAGAAAGTAGTCTCTACAGAGCACAGAGAATGGTGAAGTCACATTCAGGGATCATAGTGGAAGACTGTCCTGGGTAAGTCTCTGGTCTGCAAATGGTTGAAGGTACCTCTGTGGCTGTGGCCTCCTGGAGAGGGGATGATGATTTCACAGTTGTCTTTTGTGACACATGTGCATAGTGATATGTGATTGGCCAGGCGGCTGCTGGGCCAAGATTAACATTCCAGTGTTGGGCAGACAACAGATGTGAGTCTCTGAGGAGAGCATCTTCTGTGGTTTGATTGGCTGTTTCTTCCTCCTGAAGCCCTCAGCTTCAGACCCTTCTGAGCAGATTACTGTTGACAGACCCACCTGAGAAATCAAGGTTCTGGCACCTTCATCTCTGACTTTTAGGACGGTGAGAAATAAACTTCTGTTATTGAAGCCACACAGTCTATAACATTTTGCTATGAAAATTGGACACTTTATCAGTCAGGGAGGGAAAATTGAAAGCACAATGAGACAATATGCTACTGCTTCAGGAATGCTATAATCAACCAAAGAGAAAAGATCACAACTGCGTTGACAATGCCATGTGGAATAACTGGTACCCTACATGTCTCTGCTGGATACATAGAATGATATAGCTACTGTGGAAAACAGTTCATTATTTGTCCAGTTTGTTGAGAATGAAAATGTCATGTAACTATATATACACAATAGTGTTTAAAACGGATGCCCAGAAACTCCTAATAAGAATTCAGAACTGCACTGTAGATAATGGCAAAAATGGAGAAACACAATATCAGGTCAACTGATGAAAGCATTAGTAAAGTTGGTATATGTATAAAATGAAACAAGATACAGTCATAATTGTGACAGAAGTACTAATCCTGGTTACAGCAAGAACGTGTCTTGATAAATTGGCAAGAGAAAGAAGGTAGCATCCCAAATCCACATACTCTATATCTCCAATAAGATAACAGAGCGACAATGTCAAATTCATAAGGAGAGAAGGCAGGTCATTGTTTGCATTGGTGCAACGTGTACGGCAGAGTGGATGGGAAGTGAATGTTGCATGGCTTGGGTTTCTATGGATTGCTTGTAATCAGAGAAATGGTACTAGAAAGCAAGGATTTAGGAAAGCACAATGTTGTTGGCATATTACTGAACTGAATTGTATTTCTTAAAGCTTCCAATGGCAAACTGGTAGTGTAAATCAAAAAAAAAAAAAAAATGTAAGGGAGATTCACTGTAGGGCACCTCTCATAAACCACAAATCCTGTAATGTTGTGATGGCCCTCCCCCTAGACTCTTTGGACTACATGAGAAAGCTCCTCAGTTCTAAAGACAAACACTGCCAGTAAAATTTAGGTCCCAATGGGAGAAATGCCCTTGCTAAAATTAAATTTGGTGGAGGATATTTGCCTGATGAAGTAGACTAGCGTTTTAAAGAGAGAGCACTGATTTGGGAAAGGAGTTTTCGCAGATTTCATTTACTGTGAAATGAAAGGGAGAGAATCATTACACATTGAAAGAAGTCTGTGAAACAAAACATGGAGGGCCTCATCACCTAAGAGCAAAGATATTTCCTTCGAGTGGAAAGGAAGGATTTGTCAGAGAGCAAGGGCCACAGCTGTGATCTCTTCTGATTCAAGCCTGGGCTATCCTGAAGGACCTGGAGTTTAAATCAGGCTGAAACTGTATTGCTGCAGATCTGCTGTGCCTCTCCCATTCTCTTCCATGTTACTGAGGGCCTCCTACGGCATCACTCTCTGTGTCATCTTTTACATTTTGCACATGTTGTGTGTGTTACTTTAATACTTTGATCTTCATAATTGAGGAAACATTTCCAATTTTCAACCTTTACTCATAGATTCTGTATATTATGCATGTGGGATTCCATGTGCGGTCAGAGAATCTATCGTGACTTCCAATTCTTTGTTACCTCACCTGCTAAGAGGTGGCACAGAGCGTCTTCTCTGGAGAAATTCAGTGTCTTTTACAAGTAGAATATGGAGAACTACAGTATATACTGAGCCAGCTACTGAGCCCACAAAAAAGAAAGTGGACCTTCCTTTCTTTCTTAGGTAATTCCTGGCGAACCTGACCTCCAATGAATTACATCCAACCCTCTGAAATCAGCTGCTTGATATGCACAGATTTGGGAATTCAGATGGCAGACCCATGGAGTCCATCTTGCCTGTCAGGACTGACAGGGTACCATACAAATATGTATCCTAACTCTCCATTTACCAACACTCCCTTGACACTTCTCAGATAATTATGAGGACAATTGAGAAAATGATGACCTGACTTGCTAGGTATGATAAGTGGTTCTTGTTGAAAATCACCATCAAAGACTTGAAGACCCAATCTGCTTGTATCTAGAGCTCATATTCTTTTGAAAACACTCTCTGATAGGGTACTTTTTGGAGCCAATGTTCACACCAACTGCATGCCAGTTCTTCATCCTTTTTGCAGCGGCAAGTTGATTCTTGGCAAGTCATTATATCTGGGTCCAGGGGCCTCTATCGTATGCAAAAGAAGGCTCTATGGAGAACAGAGAATGGTGAAGTCACACTCAGGGTTCAAAGTGGAAAAAGTGTCCTGGATAAATATGTTGGCAGCAAATGGTCCAAGGCACCTCTCTGGCTGTGGCTTCAGGCAGAAGAGATGATGATGTCACAGGTGTCTTTTTGTGACAAATGAGGATACTGATGTGATTGTCAAGGCAGCTGATGGGCATGGATTCCATCTCCAGTGTTGAGAAGACAACAGAGTGGAAGTCTGTGACGAGAGTGACTTCTGTGGCTCTGCTCAGGCTGTTCCTTCCTCCTGATGCCCTCAGTGTCAGACCCTGCTGAGCAGTTTCCTGTTGACAGACCCTCCTGAGAAAGCAATGTTCTGGCACCTTCATCTTGGACTTTCAGGATGGTGAGAAATACACTTCTGTTATTGAAGCCACACAGTCTATAACATTTTGCTATGAAAATTGGACACTTTATCAGTCAGGGAGGGAAAATCGAAAGCACAATGAGACAATATGCTACTCCTTCAAGAATGCTGTGATCAACCAAAGAGAAAAGATCACATGTGCATTGACAATGCGATGTGGAAGAACTGGAACACTCACATGTCTCTGTTTGATACATAGAATTATATAGCTACTGTGGAAAACAGTTCTCTATTTGTCCAGGATGTTGATAATGAAAATATCACATGACCATTGATATATACACAATAGTATTTAAAATGGATGCACAGAAACTCTTAAACAGAATTCAGAACTGCACTGTAGATAATGGCAAAATGTAGAAACACAATATCAGGTCAACTGAATGAATGCATTAGCAAAGGTGGTATATGTATGAAATGAAGCAAGATACAGTTGTAAAGGTGACAGAGTCCTGATACTGCCACAACAAGAAAGTATCTTGTGAAATTGGCAAGAGAAAGAGGCTAGCATCCCAAGGCCACATATGCTGTCTCCATTAAGATAACAGAACGACAATGTCAAATTCATAGGGAAAGAAGGCAGGTCAGTGTTTGCCAGGGTTCAAGGTGTGAGCAGCATGGATGGGAAATGGATGTTGCATGGCTTGGGGTTCTATTGCTTGCTTGTAATCAGAAAAATGGTATCAGACAGCAAGGATTGAGGAAAGCACAATGCGGTTGGCATATTACAAAACTGAATTGTTTTTTTTTTTAAAGGTTCCAATGGCAAACTGGTGTGAATTTTACCAAACATTGTAAGGCACATTCCAAGTATGGCACCTCTCCTAAACCACAAGTCACCTTATGTGGTGATGGGCCTGCCTACTAGACCCTGTTGCTTATATGAGAAAGCTCCTCACTTCTAAAACAAACAATGCCAGTGAAATTTAGGTCCCAATGGGAGAAGTGCCCTTTCTTGATGTAAATGTGGTGGTGGATATTTGCCTGATGGACTAGATTACCATTTTCTAGAGAGAGCTCTGATTTTGGAGAAGAGTTTTCACAGATTTCATTCACTGTGAATTGAAAGGGAGAGAATCATTAAACATTAAAAAAGTCTCTGAAATAAAACATGATGGGCCTCCTCACCTGTAAGCATAGATATTCCTTTGAGTGGAAAGGGAGGATTTCTGAGAGAGCTGGGGCAATGGCTGTGGTCTCTTGTGGGGTTCAAGCCTGGGCTATAATGAGGACCTGGAGTCTAAATCAGGCTAAAACTCGGATTGTTGCAGATCTGCTTAGCCTCTCTCATTCTCTTCCATGTTCCTGAGGACCTCCTATGACATGCCAATCTCTTTCATCTTTTACATTTTGTGCACGTTTTGTGTGTTACTTTAATACTGTGAGCTTCATAATTGAGGAAACATTCCCAATTTTCACACTTTTACTCATAGAGTCTGTACATTTTGCATGTTGGACTCCATGTGAGGTCAGAGAATCTATCGTGACTTCCAATTCTTTGTTAAGTCACCTGCTAAGTATGGCAGAGAGTGTCTTCCTCAGAGAAATTCAGTGTCTTTGACAAGTAGAATATGGAGAACTACAGTATATACTGAGCCAGCTACTGAGCCCACACACAAAGAAAGTGGACCTTCCTTTATTTTTTAGGTAATTCCTGGTGAACCTGACCTCTACTGAATTACATCCAACCCTCTGAAATCAGCTGGTTGATAGGCACATAGCGGGGAATTCAGATGGCAGACCCATGGAGCCCATCCTGCCTGTCAGAACTGACAGAGCACCATACAAATGTGTATTTTTCTCTCCATGTACCAACACTCTCTTGACACTACTCAACACATGTTGAGGACAATCAAGAACCTGATGAGTTAACCTAGTATGATAAGTGGTTCTTGTTGAAAATCACCATCAGAGACTAGAAGACCTGATCTGCTTCTATCTGGAGCTCACATTCATCTGGTAACACTCTTTGATGGGGCACTTTATGGAGCCAGTGCTCACACCAACTGCATGTAAGTTATTGCTCCTCTTTGATGTGGCAAGGTGATTCCTGGCAAGTCATTTCTGCTGGGCCCAATGGTGTCTGTATTATGAGAAAGCTGGCTATACAGAGCACAGAGAATGATGAAGACACACACAGGGTTCAAAGTGGAAGGACTGTCCTGGATAAGTCTCTGAGCAGCAAATGGTCCAAGACACCTCTGTGGTTGCGGCCTCCTGGAGAGTGGATGATGTTTTCACTGTTGTGTTTTTGTGACTTATATGGATACTGATAAGTGATTGGCCAGGCAGTTGCTAGTCACAGATTCCAGCTCCAATGCTGGGCAGACAACAGAGTGTGAGTCTGTGAGGAGAGCGAATTCTGAGGCTCTGCTCATGCTGTTCCTTCCTCCTGATGCCCTCAGCATCAGACCCTGTTTAGCAGGTTCCTGTTGACAGATAGTCCTGAGAAGGAACGTTCTGGCACCTTCCTCTTGGACTTTCAGGATGGTGAGAAATACGCTTCTGTTATTGGAGCGACACTGTCTATAACATTTTGCTATGAAAATAGGAGAGATTATCAGTCAGGGAAGGAAAATCAAAAGCAAAATTGGACAAATTGCTACTCCTTCAATAATGTGGTAATCAAACAAAGAGAAAAGATCACATGTGCATTGAAAATGAGATGTGGAAGAACTGGAATGCTCACATGTCTCTGCTGGATACATAGAATGATATATCTACGATAGAAAACAGTTCACTATTTGTCCAGTATGTTGATAATGAAAATATCACATGACCATTGATATATACACAGTAGTATTTAAAAAGGATGCCCCAAAACTCCTAAACAGAATTCAGAACTGCACTGCAGATAATGCAAAAAATGTAGAAACACAATATCAGGTCAACTGATTAATGCATTAGAGAAGGTGGTATATGTATAAAATGAAACAAGATACAGTCATAAAGGTGACAGAAGTCCTGATGCACACAGAAAGAAGTATTGAGAAATTGGCAAGAAAAAAGCTAGCATCCCAAGGCCACATATGCTCTCCATTAAGATAACAGAATGACAATGTCAAATTCATAGGGAAGATTTTCTGGAAAATGGCGGTATGAGGTGAGCCTCTGTAAAGCTTGGAATATACAAAGAATCGAACAACAAAACTCCACAAAGGATTGAACAGCAGACAAGCAGGAGAGGCACTACTGACTGAGATCACCTACAGGTGAGATTCAAAGGAATGGAAATGCATGGAACAGCTGCATGCAGGATACCTAGCTCAGTCGAGCCGCAGCTTCCCAACTACAGCTGTAAAGGGAAGAACTGCTAGCTCCGCCAGGGCTCCACAGGGCTGAGGGACAGCATATAACACAGCTGAACCCAACACTGCAGAGACCTGAGAAAAGACTGAGAAAAAGGCTGAAATGGTTTAAGCCCTCAATGCCACAGAGAAGAGACCTTAGGCACTGAGACTAGCTGTTTCCCAGAGCTCACTCACCTGGTGCTGAAGTGAAACATTAGCAGTGTGTCAGAGACCCTGCTCACTGCACCATTTGTGGGAGATGCTCACTGATTTGTGATGGCGGTTCTGACACATCTTTCAGCAGACTAATCTCTGCTTACACAAGAACAGGATATGGTGAGGCAGGAACAAGGAGCCATGGTGGGGAGCCATACCATGTGTTCTCACTGGATTGGGCCACCAGAGCGTGACCTGACCTTTCCTCCAACTGAATCAATTTACTCTCCTCCACTCTCTGACTCTGTTCCTCTCTCAGCTTCCTCTTGCTCTTCATCTTGTCTTGTCTGCTGCAATCTTGGCAATCCTGCAATCCTTGTGGTCAGAGAGTTATACTGGAATGGCTAACCAGCCACCAAGCCAATCAACAGCCGAGGCCATTCACCAGAGCCAGTATTGACGTGAGAGAGCCTGTAAACTACTTTTGGGACTCTGTACATCCATACAGGGTCTCGACAATATGTGCCTTTTTTCAATTCAATTGTAACCAATCTCCTCCTGTCCTCTGGCAAGCACTGTGCTGAACCACAGACTGTACACTTGAGGAGGTGGTGAGCATGATCAGCTTTCACCAAGATCCAGCGGTACTCTACCGACTTCTGTAAGCTGAGGCCATGTAGCACATCCAAAAATATATTGAATGAAGACATAAACCTTGTAGGTACAGGAGGAAGCCTTCCTATACCCAGTGGTAAGGAAATCTTTCACAGTCACAATTTTTCCCCATAGCCATTAATGCAGACTGCTGGTCAGAACAGTTCTGGATTTAAACAAGACTGCAGTGGTGCCAGTGTCAACTAGAGCCAAAATCTGTACATTGAAGGGACCAATGTGGGACAGTTCCACGGGGCTCTGGTCCCAGCTGTTCTGAGGTACCTGGATAATCAAGCTGCAAGGGGTCAGCCTCAGCGGCTGCATGAAGTCCTGAGGGACACTTGCTTTGCCAGACTCCTTTATGTTTCTCTGGAATTGTTGTTCGGACAAACTGTTTCAAAGTTCAAGCAGGAGTGCATTGGGTTGTGGTCTATTTTCTTCCTATGATGCTGAGAGATCAGACATCTGTGGTGTTACTCTCTGAGGCCATGTTTACCTTTGGTTTGGGCTTCCAGGTCTCAACTGTGCGGACCTCCTGTCTTAACTTCCTTGCCTCTGGCTTTCAACATCCCCTAGGGTGGCCATGGCAGTTGTAACTTCATGGATCCATCGTACATACACTGTAAGAATAGCAAAGGATCCAAAAGCTTGCAGGTGCAGTATCCAAAACCAGATCTCTCATGCTGGCAGTAAAAAGCTCATCTGGGCCCTGCATGTTGAGGTTAAAATAGCATGTCTCATACCCATTTCACGGATTATTTGTAGTTCTGTATAATGCCATTGACTCACAGTGTCTGGCAGTGCCAGTGTTCATACTGTGCAGCAGTGAGCCACTGCATTAGAGAATGGTTGCCTTGGTTGTTGGCCAACCTATGGCAGTTTTGTAACCTTTGTCGCAGGGACGGATGTGCTGTCATGAAGGCTAGCTTTTCCATTTCTCCTGGGGAGCAGAGAATGCTGTCTGCTCCCTCATCCCATAAACGTAATAGCCAATCCGAGACTGGCTCTCCAGGGCACTGTCTGTACTGTCTCCCCAGCTCCTGCAACTCAGTGGGAGTGTATGGGGTGTAGGTTGTGAACTCAGTCACAACTGGGTTGCCGGCAGCAAGGGGGATTGCTCATTTTACCCTTTGCTTAAAGATTGGCTGGGCTTGGGGTTGGGAGCCATTGTCTCCACTGCTTCCTCCACCTCTGCCTCAGAGGCTCCACCTTGCCCTGTTCTAACAGCGGAGCTTCCAGGTTCAATGGGACATTTCATCTGGGCCACTTCATTAAGCCCATTTTCTGTGTTGAGACTCAAGGCCTTGAGGAACATCTAGAGAGCCAGCTGTAGCCTTCTCCTGGCAATCAGCCAGAGCCTGCAGGGTCTTACACTGGCTGGAGAGCCGATGTCCTCATCCTTGGGGTCCAACTCCTGAGAACAGTGGTCAAACACCATATACTGTGTGTCTATACATCCTCCTGCCCAGAGTCAGACACCATTTACCTGGTGGGAATCTTGCTCATGCCAGGTGTCTATGGGTGGAGGCCTCTTGTAAGCTGTCCACCATCGGATCTTAAGAGCAGCAGATCAACAAAAGGAGGACAGTTTCTGGCCAAGAAGGTGGTGTGCCAGCTGGACTGAGTCTCAGGCAGACTGCGTCTCCGTGTGTCTCATGGGCCTCCTGAGACTGCATTTTCACATACAAACTGCTCCACCAGGCTGGAGAGTTTCGCCATACCCTGCTCTCGCCATTTGTCGTGCGGAGACTGCTCACTCGCCATTGCATGGAGTTCTCCAGCCATCTATCAGCTCCTCTCTGGCTGTCACACAGAACACAGGATATGGGAGGCAAAAGGAACACCCACGGAGCCATAGGAGCCACATCACCACGGTCTCACTGGAGGCTGGTTCAGGACTGGTCCGACTTTCCTCAACCGACCGAGACAACTCTCCTCCACTTGACTCTATTCCTCTCTGGCTCTCCCGCTCCTCAACTTCCGTCTCTGGCAATCTCAATAACCTGTAGAGCAGTTACCAGGGCAATGGCTAAGCTGACAGAACGGCCAATCAGCCACAGCAGATGGCCATTCACCACCCGAGCCAGTACCCTTCTACGTGAGGCAGAGAGACTGTAACTACTTTTTGGGGCTCTGTCCCCACAGTGTCAGATCAAAACAACAGAAAATTTGCTATATTTGAGAACTGTGGCCCACAGACACAAATTCACAGCCCAACTAGTTCCGGCAAAGGGGAGATAGCTGTGGAAGCAGGACCGGCTGTGGTGGTGGTCACTGCCATTGCTCTGGGCCACCTCTCACAGCTCACCCCACCCCTGGCCCCACCTATCTGGGTGGATCCCTGCAGGAGTGAACAGAACTGCTGAAACATACAGGCTCTGAATCAAGAGCTGGAAGAGATTTGGAACAACAAAAGCTCTCCGCATACCCACCGGGACACTGCGCCCTGTGACCTAGATGAACTATTAACAGAGGAGAAACCCGTCTCCCAGGGAATGCCCCTATTGCGAGAGAAGCTAGAGTAGTGCAGAGAAAAAATAGCACTACATTGTGAGAGAGAAAAAAAAGGCTGCAGTCGGAGAAAAAGTAAAACATTCTACCAACAAGTACTGGAAAACAAAAGAAGACCGCTTCCTATCAACTTGCTGCAGAAGTCACTCCTGTAGCTGTCTAGGAAGAGAAATAATAAACCAGTAATCACTATGAATAATCAAGGCAACAAATAGCTCAGAAAGAAAGTGAAAAATCTCCAGAAAAGGCACTTAAAGATACAGAAATATGTGACTTAAATGACAGATAATTCAAGATTGCAGTTCTGAAAAAACTCAACGAGATGCAAGAAAACACAGATAGGCAGTTAAATGAACTCAGAGACTCAATCAAAGAACAGAATGAGCATTTAACAAAATAGATTGAAATTTTAAAAAAGAACCAAATAGAATTTCTGGAGATTAAGAACTAAATAGAAGAAACTAAGAATGAAATAAGCAGCTTAGGTAGTAGAGTTGACCAGATGGAGGAAAGAATCAGTGACATCGAAGATAGAAACCTGGAAATGACACAGATAGAAGAAGAAAGAGACTTGAGACTTAAAAGAAATGAAAGAACTCTACAAGAACTTTCTGACTCCATCAGAAAGAGCAATATAAGAATAATGGGCATACCAGAAGGAGAAGAAAGAGAGAAGGGAACAGAGAATATATTCAAACAAATTGTCGATGAGAACTTCCCAAATTTGTGGACAGAACTGGACCCTCGAATCCAAGAAGCAAATAGAACACTTAGTTACCTCAATCCCAACAGGCTTTCACGAAGGCACATTGTATTGAAGCTGTCTAAAATCAACGACAAAGAAAGAATCCTCAAGGCAGCCAGGAAAAAGAAGTTGGTAACTTACAAAGGAAAGCCCATTAGATTATCATCAGCTTTTTCAGCAGAAACTCGACAAGCCAGGAGGGAGTGGAACCAAATATTCAAACTATTGAAAGAGAGAAATCATGAGCCAGGAATAATATATCCAGAAAAGATAAACCTTTAGATATGAAGTAGGAATAAAGACCTTTCCAGACATACAGAAGCTGAGGGAATTTTCTAATACACGACCTGCACTACAAGAAATACTAAAGGAGGCTATTCGACCACCAACAACAGGGACAATTTGTGGCAATCAAAACTCCAAAAGGGGAGAGTAAAGGCCTGAATCGGAATATGGGAATGGAGAAAGAAAGCGTGCTGAAGATAATGGAATACTCTAAATATCAAACTTTCTTTTATATAAACTTAAGGGTAACCACTCAAAAAAAGAAATCCAGAACTGAAATATATACTGAAAACAAACAAACAAAAAAAAAAAACAGAGGAAACATCATAGAATACCACCACACAGAAATAATAGACAACAACAAAAAAGGGAAAGAAACAATGGAGTCACAGCCTTACCAGAAAACTGAAGATAGAATGACAGGAAATCCTCACATATCAATAATCACCCTAAATGTAAATGGACTGAACTCACCAATAAAAAGGCACAGAGTAGCAGATTGGATCAAAAACTAAACCCAACCATATGCTGTCTCCAAGAGACACATCTCAGCTACAAGGACAAGCATAGACTCAAAGTGAAAGGGTGGAAATTGACACTCCAAGCAAATGGTACCCAGAGAAAATCAGGTGTAGCCATAATGATATCAGATGAAACAGACTTCAAGGTGAAAAAGATAACAAGAGACAAAGATGGACATTTCATAATGGTGAAGGGGACTGTACAACAAGAAGACATAACAGTCATCAATATTTATGCCCCCAATCAGGGAGCACCGAAATACACCAAGCAACTACTAACAGAACGAAAGGTAGAAATTGACCAAAACACAATTATACTAGGGGACTTAAATACATCATTGACAGCTATGGATAGATCATCCAAACAGAAAATAAATAACGAAATTGTAGCCCTAAATGACACATTAGATGAAATGGACACAATTGACATTTATAGAGCACTTCATCCTAAAACTTCAGACTATACATTCTTCTCTAGTGTACACGGAACATTCTCAAGGATAAACCACATGTTGGGAGATAGAATCAGTCTCAACAAATTTAAGAAGATTGAAATCATACCATGCATATTCTCTGATCACAAGGCTTTGAAATTGGATATCAACTGTAAAAAGAAAGCGGGAAAAAACACAAATACATGGAGACTAAACAACATACTTTTAAAGAAGGACTGGGTCAAAGAAGAAATTAGAGGAGAGATCAAAAGATACATAGAAACAAATGACAATGAAAATACATCCTACCAAAATTTTAGGGATGCAGCGAAATCAATTTTAAGAGGGAAATTTATCTCATTACAGGCCTATCTCAAGAAACAAGAAAACTCCCAAATAAATAGCCTCATGGTACACCTTAAAGAACTAGAAAAAGAAGAACAAGTAAAACCCAAGGTCAGCAGAAGAAAGGAAATAACAAAAATTAGAGCAGAACTAAATGAAATGGAGAACAAAAAGACAATAGAAAAAAATTAATGTGACAAAGAGCTGGTTCTTTGAGAAGATTAACAAAATTGACAAACCCTTGGCTAGACTTACTAAGATAAAAAGAGAGAAGACACTGATAACAAAATCAAAACATAAAAGGGGAAGTTATCACGGACACCACAGAAATACAAAGGATCATCCAAGAATAATATGAAGGACTATATGCCACCAAATTCAACAACCTAGAAAAAATGGATAAGTTCCTAGAAACATATAGCCTTCCAAGGCTGAACCATGAAGAACTGGAAAATCTAAACAGACCGATCACCAGTAATGAAATTGATTCAGTCATCCAAAACCCTCCCAAAAGCAAAAGTCCGGGACCAGATGGCTTCACTAGTGAATTCTACCAAACCTTCAAAGAGGATCTAATACCAATCCTGCACAAACTCTTCCAAAAAATTGAAGAAAGTCTGACTCATTTTGAAACCAATATCTCTGATGAATACAGATGCAAAAATCCTAAATAAAATTCTAGCAAATCGAACAACAATGCATTAAAAGATTATTCATCACGACCAAGTGGGGTTCATCAAGCATATGATTCCATATACATGAGAAAAAGCATTTGACAAGATACAACATCCATTTATGATTACAACACTTAATAAAATACGTATAGAAGGAAAATAACTTAACATAGTACAGGTCATATATGACAAGCCCTCAGCTAATCAAATAATTAATGGAGAAAAACTTAAGCCTTTTGCTCTACGTTCAGGAAGACGACAGGGATGTCCCCTATCACCTCTGCTTTTCAACATCATGTTGGAAGACCTTACCTGAGTAATCAGGCAAGAGAAAGAAATAAAAGGCATCCAAATTGGGAATGAAGAAGTTAAATTATCACTCTTTGCAGATGACATGATGCTATACATAGAAAACCATAAAGTCTCCACCAAAAAGCTATTAGAAACAATCAACGAATACAGTAAAGTTGCTGGCTACAAAATCAACGCACAAAAGTTCATTGCCTTCCTGTATACTAACAATGAAATGTCAGAAAAGAAATACAAAAAACAATTCCTTTTGCAATTGCAACAAAATAAAATACCTAGGAATAAACTTATGGACCTTGGGTTCAAAGAGCATTTTATGAACTTGACTCCAAAGGCAATGGAAGTAAAAGCTAAAATAAACAAATGGGACTATATGAAACTTAAAAGCTTCTGCACAGCAAAAGAAACCATTGACAAAATAAAGAGGCCACCAACTGAATGGGAGAAGATTTTTGCCAACAATGCCTCCGATAAGGGGCTAGTATCCAGAATATACAAGGAACTCATGCAACTCAACAACAAAAAAACAAACAACCCAATTGAAAAATGGGCAGAGGACTTGAAGAGACATTTCTCCAAAGAAGACATACAAATGGCAAATAGACATATGAAAAAATGCTCAACATCACTAATCATCAGAGAAATGCAAATCAAAACCACAATGAGATATCACCTCACCCCAGTCAGAATGGCTATCATCAACAAGACAAATAATAACAAATGTTGGAGAGGCTGTGGAGAAAAGGAACCCTCATACACTGTTGGTGGGAATGAAGACTGGTGCAGCCCTTTGGAAGGCAGTGTGGAGATTCCTCAAAGAATTACGAATAGAATTGCCATATGACCCAGCAATCCCTCTCCTGGATATCTAAAAAATCTGAAAACTTTTATAGATAAAGACACGTGTGCTCAATGTTCATTGCAACTTTGTTTACTGTACAAGACATGGAAACAACCAAAATGTCCTTCGATAGATGAATGGATAAGAAGTTGTGGTATATATACACAATGGAATGCTATTCGGTAAGAAAAGATGATATAGGAACATTTGTGACAACATGGATGGATCTTGAAAGAGTAATGCTGAGCGAAATAAGTCAGAAAGAAAAGCAGAGAACCATGTGATTTCACTGATATGTGGTATATAAACTATTTCTCTTTACATTTTACATGTTGTGTGCATTACTTTAAATTTTAATCTTAATAATTGAGGAAACATTTAATGTTCACCTTTTACTCATAGAGTCTGTATATTTTGCATGTGAGACTCCAAAGGCAATGGAAGTAAAAGCTAAAATAAACAAATGGGACTATGAAACTTAAAAGCTTCTGCACAGCAAAAGAAACCATTGACAAAATAAAGAGGCCACCAACTGAATGGGAGAAGATTTTTGCCAACAATGCCTCCGATAAAGGGCTAGTATCCAGAATATACAAGGAACTCATGCAACTCAACAACAAAAAAACAAACAACCCAATTGAAAAATGGGCAGAGGACTTGAAGAGACATTTCTCCAAAGAAGACATACAAATGGCAAATAGACATATGAAAAAATGCTCAACATCACTAATCATCAGAGAAATGCAAATCAAAACCACAATGAGATATCACCTCACCCCAGTCAGAATGGCTATCATCAACAAGACAAATAATAACAAATGTTGGAGAGGCTGTGGAGAAAAAGGAACCCTCATACACTGTTGGTGGGAATGAAGACTGGTGCAGCCCTTTTGGAAGGCAGTGTGGAGATTCCTCAAAGAATTACGAATAGAATTGCCATATGACCCAGCAATCCCTCTCCTGGATATCTACCCAAAAAATCTGAAAACTTTTATAGATAAAGACACGTGTGCTCCAATGTTCATTGCAACTTTGTTTACGGTGGCCAAGACATGGAAACAACCAAAATGTCCTTCGATAGATGAATGGATAAAGAAGTTGTGGTATATATACACAATGGAATGCTATTCGGCGGTAAGAAAAGATGATATAGGAACATTTGTGACAACATGGATGGATCTTGAAAGAGTAATGCTGAGCGAAATAAGTCAGAAAGAAAAAGCAGAGAACCATGTGATTTCACTGATATGTGGTATATAAACTATTTCTCTTTTACATTTTGCGCATGTTGTGTGCATTACTTTAAATTTTAATCTTAATAATTGAGGAAACATTTCCAATGTTCACCTTTTACTCATAGAGTCTGTATATTTTGCATGTGAGACTCCAAATGTGGTCAATGAATCTGTTGTGACCTCCATTTCTTTATTACATCACCTGCTAAGGGATGGCAGAGATTATCTTCCCCAGAGAAATTCAGTGTGTTTGTCAACTAGAATATGGAGAACTACAGTATATACCGAGCCAGCTACTGTGCCTACACACAAAGAAAGTGGACCTTCCTTTCATTGTTAGGGAATATCTGGTGAACTTGACCTCTACTGAATTATATCCAACCATCTGAAATCAGCAGGTTTATAGGCACGCATTGGGGAATTCAGATGGCAGACCCATGGAGTCCAGCCTGCCTTTCAGAACCGAGAGAGCACCATACAAATGGGTATTCTTCTGCTGTGAGTCCCAACACTATCTTGACACTATTCAACAAATCATGAGGACAGTCAAGAACATGATGACCACACTTGCTAAGTATGATAAGTGGTTCTGGTTGAAAACCACCATCAGAGACTAGAAGACCTGATATGCTTAAATATGGCGCTCACATTCATCCAGTAAACTTTTTGATGAGGCCCTTTTTGGAGACAATGCTCAAACTAACTTCATATAAGTTCTTGCTCCTCTTTAATGTGCCAAGGTGATTCCTGCCATGTCATTTTTGCTGGGCCAGGGGTCTCTCCTTTATGAAAATGATGGCTCTATGGAGCATGGAGAATGATGTAGTCAAACTCAGGACTGAAAGAGGAACGACTGTCCTGTATAAGTCTCTGGGCAGCTAATGGTCCAAGGCACATCTGTGGCTATAGCCTCATGCAGAGGGGATGATGACATCACAGTTGTGCTTATCAACCGGCTGATTTCATAGGGTTGGATGTAATTCAGTAGAGGTCATTTTTGCCAGGAGTTACCTAAGGAAGAAAGGAAGTTCCACTTTCTTTTGTTTAGGTTCAATAGCTGGCTCAATATATACTGTAGTTCTCCATATTCTACTTCTCAAAGGCACTGAATTTCTCTGGGAAAACACTCTCTGCCACCACTTAGCAGGTGATGTAACAAAGAATTGGAAGTCACGATACATTCACTGACCATAATAGAGTCCCACATGCATAATGTACAGAATCTATGAGTAAAAGGTTGAAAATTCGGAATGTTTCCTCAATTATGATGATCAAATTATTAAAGTATCGCACAAAACATTAGCAAAATTTAAAAGATGAAACAGAGAGGCATGCCCTAGGAGGCCCTCAGTAACCGAAAGAAGAAAGAAAATGGGAGAGCCTCGGCAGATCCGCAGCAGTCTGAATTTTAGCCTTATTTAGACTCCAGATGCTTCAGATTAGCCCAGGCTTGAAGCGGAAGAGACCACAGCCATTGTGCCGGCTCTTTGACAATTGCTTCCTTTCCATTCGATGGAAATATCCATGCTCACAGGTGAGGAGGGCCATCACATTTTGTTTCAGAGACTTCTTTCAATGTGTAATGATTCTCTCCGTTTCCCATTCACAGTGAATGACATCTGCAAAAACTCCTTTCCAAAATCAGTGCTCCTCTGTAAAATGGCAAGCTACTACATCAGGCAAATATTCACCATCAGATTTATTTCTACCTAGGGAACTTCTCCCATTCAGCCATAAAAATCATTGGCAGTTTTTGTTTGTTGAACTGAGGAGCTTTCTCATGTAGCCCAAATGGACCAGGAGACAGGGCCATCACAACATTAGAGGACTTGTTGTTTATGAGAGGTGCCCTCCTGGGAATATGCCTTACATTATTTTAGTAAAATACTCCCCATCAGTTTGCAATTGGACAATTTTAAGATACAAATCTGTGTTGTAATTGTCAACAGCATTGTGTTTTCCTCAATCCTTGCCTTCTAATACCATTTTTCTGATTACAAGCAATCAATAGCAACCCAAGCCATACAATTTCCACTTCCCTCCATGCAGCCCCACACCTTGCACCCTGGCATACACTGACCTGTCTTCTTTCCCTATGAATTTTGACATTGTCGGTCTGTTGTTATCTTAATGGAGATAAAATGTATGTGGCCTTGGGATGCTAGCATTCCTCTATTGTCAATTTTTCAAGACCCTTTCTTGCTGTGGCCAGTATCAGGTGTTCTGTCACCTTTATGACTGTATCTTTTTTCATTTTATATATATACCACCTTCGCTAATGCATTCATCGGTTGAATTGACATTGTTTCTCTACATTTTTGCCTTTATCTATACTGTAGTTCTGAATTCTGTTCAGGAGTTTCTGGGCATCCATTTAAACACTATTGTGTATAAATTGAAGGTCACATGATATTTTCATTCCCAACATACTGGACAAATAGCGAATTGTTTTGCATGGTAGCTATATCATTCTATGTATCCACCAGAGACATGTGAGAATTCTAGGGATTGCACATCACATTGTCAATTCACATGTAGTCTTTTCTCTTTGGTTGATCACAGCATTCTTGAAGGAGTAGCATATTGTCTGCTTGTGGTTTTGATTTTCCCTCCCTGAACTGATAAAGTGTCCAATTTTCATAGCAAAATGTTATAGACTGTGGCTCTAATAACAGAAGTGTATTTCCCACCACTCTAAAAGTCCAAGATGAAGGTGCCAGAATGTTGCTTTCCCAGGAGGGTCTGTCAACAGGAAACTGCTCAGCAGGGTCTGACACTGAGGGCATCAAGACTGAGGAATAAACCAAGCCAAGCCACATAAGTCATTCTCCTCACAGATTCACACTCTGTTGTGTACCCAGCACCGGGCTTTACTCCGTGCCCAGCAGCCCCCTGCCAATCACACACAGAAAGACAACTTTGACATCAATATCCCCGCTCCAGGAGGCCGCAGTGACAGTGGTGCCTTGGACCATTTGCTGCCCACAGTCTTATCCAGGACACTCCTTACACTTTGTGCCCTGAATATGACTTCACCATTCTCTGTGCTACATAGAGACTTCTTTCTCATGCTACAGAGGCCCTTGGGCCCAGACATGATGACTTGCCAGGAATCACCTTGCCACTTCGAAGGGGAGGAAGAACTGACACAGAGTTCCTGTGAGCGCTGGCTCTAAAAAGTGCCCCATCAAAGAGTGTTACCAGATGAATGTGAACTCCAGAAAGAAGCAGATAGGGTCTTCTAGTCTCTGACGGTGATTTTCAAAACGAACCACTAATCAAAACTAACAAGTTGGGGGCATCATATTCTCAGGTTTTCTCATCATTTGCTGAGTAGTGTCACGTGAGTGTAGGGAAATGGAGAAGGAAGGATACATATTTGTATGGTGCTCTATCAGTTCTGACAGGCAGGATGGGCTCCATGGATCTGCCATTTGAATCCCTGATGCATGCCTGTCAACTGGCTGATTTCAGAGCGTTGGATGTAATTCAGTAGAGGTCAGGTTCACCAGGAATTACTTAGGAGAGAAAGGAAGGTCAACTTTCTTTGTCTGTGGGCTCAGTGCCTTGCTCAGTATATAAGGTAGTTCTCCTTAATCTACTTGTCAAAGACCCTGAATTTCTCCATGGAAGACACTCTCTGCCACCCCTTAGCAGGTGACATAACAAAGAATTGGAAGTCACAAGAGACTTTCTAACCACACATGGAGTCCCACATGAAGAATGTACAGACTCCCTGAGACAAAGGGTGAAAATTGGGAATGTTTCCTCAATTATGATGATCAGAGTATTAAAGTATCACACACAACATGCACAAAAAGTAAAAAGATGAAACAGATAGTCATGCCATAAGAGACCCTCATTAACATGGAAGAGAATGGGAGAGGCACAGCAGATCCACAGCAATCCGAGGTTTAGCCTGATTTAGACTCCAGGTCCTTCAGGACAGACCAGTCTGAACCGCGCAAGAGACCACAGCTATTGCCCCGGTGTTCTGACCAATCCTTCCTTTCCACTCGAAGGAAATATCTATGCTTACCGGTGAGGAGACTCATCATGTTTTCTTTCAGAGACTTCTTACAATGGGTAATTATTCTCTCCCTTTCGATTCACAGCAAATGAAATCAGTGAAAACTCATTTCCAAAATCATTGTTCTCTCTTTAAAACTGTAATCCACCCCATCAGGCAAATATCCACAACCACACTTAATTATAGCAAGGCCAGTTCTCCCATTGGGATGTATATTTCACCGGGATTGTTTGTTTTTAAAATGAGGAGCTTTCTCATGTAGCCCGAAAGAATCTAGGAGGCAGGGCCATCACAATATTAAAGGACTTGTGGCTGATGAGAGGTGCCCTACTGGCTATAGTCCTTACATTATTTTGGTAAAATTCAGAGACCTAGATTTTTATTGTAATCTTTAAAAAGTACAATTCCGTTTTGCAACATCCCAAAAGCACTGTGATTCCCCATTCCTGGCTGTCCAATACTATTTGTCTGATTACAAGCAATCAATAGAAACCCAGGTCATGAAACTTTCAGTTCCCATCCATGAGCCCCACACCTTGCGCCTGACAAACACTGACCTGCCTTCTCTCCCTATGAATTTCACATTGTCGTTCTGTTATCTTAATGGAGAGACAGAGTATGTGGACTTGGGTTGCTAGCATCTTTCCTATTCCCAATTTCTCAAGACGCTTTCTTGCTGTGGCCAGTATCAGGACTTCGGTTACATTTATGACTCAATCTTGTTTCATGTTATACATATAACACCTTCTATAATGCGTTCGTCAGTTTACTTGATATTGTGTTTCTACATTTTGCCATTATCTACAGTGCAGTTCTGAATTCTGTTTAGGAGTTTCGGGGCATCCGTTGTAAATACTATTGGGTATATATCAATGGTCACGTTATATTTTCATTCTCAACATATAGAAAAATAGTGAACCGCTTTTCAGTGTAGCTACATCATTCTATGTATCCAGAGAGACACGTGAGCATTACAGTTCTTCCACATCACATTCTCAACAAACATGTCATCTTTTCTCTTTGGTTGATCACAGCATTCTTGAAGGAATAGCATATTGTTTCATTGTGCTTTCCATTTTCCCTCCCTGACCCATAAAATGTCTGATTTTCATGGGAAAAATTATACATTGTGTGGTTTCAATAACAGTAGTGTATTTCTCACTGTCCTGAAAGTCCAATATGAAGGCGCCAGAACATTGTTTACTCACAGGGTCTGTCAACAGGAAACTGGTCAGCATGGTCTGACACTGACGTCTTCAGGAGGAAGGAACAGCCCGAGCAGAGCCACAGAAGTAGCTTTCCTGGAAAATTTTGTCTGCCCAGCACTGGAGATGTAATCCATTCCCAGCAGCCCCCTGGCCAATCACAAATCAGTATACTCATGTGTCACAAGTAGACAACTGTTACATCATAATCCCCTCTACAGGAGGCTGCAGCCACAGAGGTGCCTTGGAGCATTTGCTGCCCACAACTTAACCAGGACAGTACTTTAACTTTCAGCCCAGAGTGTGACTTCTCCATATTTTATACTCCATAAAGCCTTCTTTCTCATATTTTAGAGGCCCTTGGTCCCACTCATATGACTTGCCATGAATCACCCTGCGACTTCAAAGAGGAGCAAGAACTGACATGATGTTGGTGAGCACTGCCTCCAAAAAATTCCCCATTAAAGACAACTACTGGATGAATGTGAGCTCCAGATAGAAACAGATAGGGACTTCTAGTCTCTGATGGTGATTTTCAACAAGAACCACTTATCACACATAGCATGTTTGGGCATTAGATTCTCGATTGTCCTAATCATTTGTTGAGTAGTGTGAAGGGAGTGTTGGTACATGGAGAGGAAGGATACACATTTGTATGATGCCCTGTCAGTACTGACAGTGTGGTTGGGCTCTATGGGTCTGCCATCTGAAATCCCTGATGCTTGCCTGTCAATCGGCTGATTTCAGAGTGTTGGATGTAATCCAGTAGAGGGCAGGTTCACCAATAATTACCTAAGAAAGAAAGGACGGTTCACTTTCTTTGTGTGTTGGATCAGTAGCTGGCTCAGTGTATACTGTGGTCCCCCATATTCTACTTGTCAAAGACACTGAATTTCTCCAGGGGAAGAAACTCTCTTCCACCAATTAACAGGTGATGAAACAAAGGTTTGGAAGTCACAATAGATTCTCTGACCACACATGGAGTCCCACATGCAAAATGTACAGACTCTATGTGTAAAAGTGTGAAAATTGGGAATGTTTCCTCATTTATGAAGATCAGAGTCTTAAAGTAACAAACACAACATACGAAAAATGTAAAAGATGAAACCAATAGGCATGCCACAGGAGGCTCTCAGTAACATGGAATGGATTGGGAGAGGCACACAGATCCATTGTAAACAAAGTTTTAGCCTGATTTTGGTTTCAGGGCCTTCAGAATAGCCTACGTTTGAACCCGGCAAGAGACCACTACCATTGCCCGGCTTTCTGGCCAATCCTTCCTTTCCACTTGAAGGAAATATCTAGGCTCACAGGTGAGGAGGCCCATCACGTTTGTTTCAGAATTTTTTTTCAATGTGTAATGATTCTATCCCTTTCATTTCACAGTGAATGAAACCTGTGAAAACTACTTTCCAAAATCAGTGCTCTCTCTGTAAAATGGCCAGCCAATCCATCAGGAAAATATCCAGCATCTCACTTATTTCTAGTAAGGTTACTTCTCCCATTGGGACCTAAACTTCACTGGCAGTGTTTTTGGAACTGACATGTAGCACAAAGGGTCTAGGAGGCAGGGCCATCACAACATTACGGGACTTGTGGTTTAGGAGAGGTGTCCTGCTAGGAAAACCCCTTACATTGTTTTGGCAAAATTCACACCACCAAGTTTCCATTGGAACCTTAAAAAATACAATTCATTTTTGTAAAATGCTAACAGCATTGTGCTTTCCTCAAGCCTTTTTATCTAATACAATTTTTCTGATTAAAAGCAAAATATAGAAACACAAGCCATGCAACTTTCACTTCCTAAGCACAGTGTCCCACACCTTGCTCCCTGGCAAACCCTGACCTGCCCTTTCCCCTATGCATTGCACACTCTCAGTCTGTTATCTTAATGGAGAGATAGTATATTTGGCCTTGGGATGCTAGCTTCCCGCTCTTGCCAATTTCTCAAAAATTTTCTTGCTGTGGCCTGTAACACGAATTCTGTCACCTTTATGGCTGTGTCCTGTTTCATTTTATACATATACCACCATCACTAATGCATTCATCAGTTGACCTGGTATTGTGTTTCTACATTTTTGCCATTATCTACATTGCAGTTCTGAATTAGGTTTAGGAGTTTCTGGGCATCCATTTAAACACTATTGTACATATATCAATGGTCATTAAATATTTTCATTTGCAACATCCTGGACAAATAGTGAACAATTTCCCATGGTAGCTACATAATTCTATGTATCCAGCGGAGACATTGCACATGTGATATTTTCTCTTTTATTGATCACAGCATTCTTGAAGGAATAGCATATTATCTCATTGTGCTTTCAATTTATACTCACTGAGTGATAAAATGTACAATTTTCATAGCAAAATTATATAGACTGCTTGGCTCCAATAACAAGTGTATTTCTCACCGTCCTGAAAGTCCAAGATGAAGGTGCCAGAACGTTGCTTTCTGGGGAGGTTCTGTCAACAGGAAACTTCTCAGCAGGATCTGAAGCTGAGGGTGTCAAGAGGAAGGAACAACCTGGCAGAATCGCCAAAGTTACTCTCCTCACTGATCCACACTCTGTTTTCTGCTCAGCACTGGAGCTGTAATCCATGCCCAGCAGACGCCTGGCCAATCACATATCAGTATTCTCATGTGTCACAAAAGGACAACTGTGACATTATTATCCACTCTCTAGCAGCCCGCAGCCATAGAGGTGCCTTGGACCATTTGCTGCCCAGAGACTTATCAGGACAGTTGTTATACTTTGAGTCCTGAACGTGACTTCAACATTCTCTGTGCTCCCTAGAACCTTCTTTCTCATACTACAGAGGCCATTGGGCCCCCCATATGATTTACCTGGAATCATCTTGCCACATCAAACAGGAGCAACAACTGACATGTAGTTGGTTTGAGCGCTGGCTACAGAAAATGCCCCATCAGTGAATGATAACAGAAGTTTGTGAGCTCCTGATAGATGCAGATTGCGTCTTCTAGATTCTGATAGTGATTTTCAACAAGAACCACTTATCATACCTAGCAAATTTGGGCATCAGGTTATTGATTGTACTCATCATTTGCTGAGTAGTGCCAAGGGAGTGTTGGTACACGGAGAGGAAGGAAGCACAATTATACAGAGCTCTGTCAGTTTTGAAGGGCAGATGGGCTCCATGGGTATGGCTTCAGAAATGCCAGATAAGTGCCTGTCATCCGGCTGATTTCAGAGGTTTGGATGTAACTCAGTAGAATTCAGGTTTGGCAGGAATTACCTAAGAAAGAAATGAAGGTCCACTTTCTTTGTGTGTGGGCTCAGTAGCTGGCTCAGTATATACTGTATTTCTCCATATTCTAATTGTCAAGGACACTGAATTTCTCTGGGGAAAGACACTCTGTGCCACCGATTAGCAGGTGATATACCAAGAATTGGAAGTCACTATAGATTATCTGACAACATACGGAGTCCTACTGCAAAATGTACAGACTCTATGAGTAAAAGTGTGAAAATTGGGAATGTTTCTGCAATCATGAAAATCAGAGTATTAAAGTAATGCACAACATGGGCAAAATGTAAAAGATGAAACAGATAGGCAGGCCATAGGTGTCCCTCGCTAACATGAAAGAGAATGGCAGAGGAACAGCAAATCCACAGCAATCCGAGTGTTAGCCTGATTAAACTTCAACTCTTTCATGATAGCCCAGGCTTGATCACTGCATGAGACCACAGCCATTGCCCTGGCTCTCTGACCAATCCTTCCTTTCCATCTATCCCTTATATTGTTTTCGTAAAATTCACACGATCAGTTTGCCATTGGAACCTTTAAGAAATGCAACTCAGAATCACATCATCAAAATATCGGCATGAGATGAGCCTCTCTAAATCTCCCCTGGAATTTACAACTAATTGAACAACTATAACACAAAAAAGCACTCACTGAACAGCAGACAGGCAAGATGAAGAGGCCCACTACTGAGGTCACCTATGGTGGGCAAATCGCGTGAGTGGAGTACGAGGGACGGCAGAAGTGCAGTGACAGAGCTGCAGGGGCACAGGACTCTGACCTAGGTGAGTGCTCCGAGCTCGCTGCATCCCGGAACTACCACAGCTGCTGTAGAGAGGACTCAGACTCCTATGGCTCCGTGTATGGCCCACAAGGGCTGAAGGTATAGCAAATAACAGGGCTGAACCAACGCTCATAGTAGAGACCTCTGAGAAAAGACTGAGTGAAGAAGGCTTAAAACAGTGGTTTAAGCCCTCTCTGCAGAGGAGAGAACTGAAGCCTTAGTCACTGAGACTAACCGCCCCCTCCCTACCCTCCCAGACCTCGCCACAACCCCACCTGCCAGGTTTTGGAAGCGGAACAGTAGCAGTATCAGATCAAAAGAATAGAATATTTGCTGTTCTGAGAACTGTGGACTGCAGACACAGATTCACAGCACAACTAGTTCTGACAAAGGGGAGGGAGCTGTGGAAGCATGACCGGCTGTGCTGGTTGTCACTACCATTGCTCTGGGCCACCTCTCACAACCCAACCCTCCCCTGGGCCCACCTATCTGGGCACATCCTGCAGGAGTAAACAGAACTGCTGAAACATAAGGGTTCTGAATCTGGTGCAGGAAGAGCTTTGGGAATTCAAAAGCTCTCTGCATACCCACATGGACACTGTGCCCTGTGACTCAGGCGAACTATTAAAAGAGAAGCCCATCTCCCAGGGAATCCACCCATTGTGTTAGCAGCTGGAATAGTGCAGAGAAAACATAACACAACCGATGAGAGAGAAAAAAGACTGCAGTAGGAGAGAAAATAAAACATTGTACCAACAAGTACTGGCAAACAAAAGAAAGACCTCTACCTATCATCCTGTTGCAGAAGTCACTCCTGTAGATGTCTAGGAAGAGAAATAATAAATCAGTAATTGCCATGAATAATCAGGGCAACAAGACACCTCAGAAAGAAAGTGAAAAGTCTCCAGAAAAGGAAGTTAAATATATGAAAATATGTGACATAACTGACAGAGAATTCAAGATTGCAGTTCGTAAAAAACTAAACGAGATGCAAGAAAACTCAGAAAAGCAGTTTAATAAACTCAGAAACACAATCAAAGAACAATATGAGCATTTTAAGAAAGAGATTGAAATTTTAAAAATGAACCAAATAGGGGTGACGTCATAGGAATGGCGGCAGCGGGGCGCACTTTTTGAGTTCTCCTTCGGATCTTATCAGAAACGGGAAGCTTATAACCCATCAAAGGACTCTCTGCTCATCACGCAGAACAGCGAAGAGACTCGCGCAGGGATTTCTTGCAGGTGGGGAAAAATTGGGCGAGCAGGGGAAGAAGGAAGGGAGTGGAGCGGAGACGCGCCGCACCTGCGGCGGCGGTGGGGACGCGGGTTGGAATCGCGGTCCACACCTGTGGCGGTAGAAATTCGGCCCTCTCCCTTGGGTTGTGGAAATCTGCTCTGCACCTGTGCCTGTGAAATTCCAGCCCACACCCACGGCTACAGATACGCAGGATATCCCAGGACGGAGGAGAGCCCAGAAGCCAGGAGGTGGGCGTTTTGCCCTGCGTCCCACAGCGGACCTCTCCCGCTGCAGGCGCAGCATATCCAGCATTAACTTCAGCTAATAACCTCAGTTGGTCCTTGGGCCGGACAAGGAACACAGACTCCGTGCCTGGGCACCTTCCCCCTACCCACGCCTTTCTAGAGACTTGATCTAGCCCCTGCACTAAGGAGCAGCGGCAGATTACAGAGGCGCCTTGGAGCCCCGGCTCCGGGAAGACAGGCGGGCCCAGGGAGGAGGCTAGGAGCTGGGAATCTTCCGCCCCCAGCCACCACCTTTTCTGGCCTGCGGGAAGAGTGTTAAGACAGCGGGGCTGGGAAAGAGAAGACCCCTCCTTCCATCCCCAGCCCCCACCCTTTCTAGCCAGCCTAGAGCGGGGGCAAACACACCCCCAGCTGCAGAGACTCAGGGGTTCCCAGGACAAAAGAGAGAACACAAAAGCCAGGTGGCGGACTCTACTTTGCGTCCCACAGCAGACCTCTCCCCCCCGCAGAGGGAGGATATCTAGCATTTGAGGCTATTAAACTCCATACCTGGGCCCTCCCCTGCTCTTCCAATCCTACCCCACCCTTCCAGAGACTTGAACTGGCTCCTGATCTGAAGAGCAGTGTCAGATTACAGAGGAGCCTTGGGGTTTGGGCTAAGGGAAGACTGGCCGCTGGCTCTGGCCCAGGGAAGAGGCTGAGAAGAGTGTGGTTTGCCCTGGACTAGGAGACAGAAGACTCATCCACCCCCAGATACCACCGTTTCTGGCCTGTGGGTGGGGTGTGACACAGCTGGGCTGGGAAAGAGAAGACCCCTCTTTCCATCCCCAGCCCCCACCCTTTCTGGCCTGCCTAGGGCGGGGCAATTACATCGGCGGAGGCACTCCCAGGGATCAGCAGTAAGTGGCAGATACAGCACTCAGCTTTCAGCAGCTGAGGAATTCCCTGCTGGCCACACACACACACAGGGAAGAGGTGCCCTAACACTCAGGAGAGCTGGACACAGGGCTGGTGGTGCTATTCTCGGTGTGCATATGTGCCGGCAAGGGCAGAAACTGCACTGACTTTGTAAAACCTACTGTCCAGACCCCTCAGCCCCACGCATCTAAAGCTGCAGCCTCAGAGTCACTCTGGGCATCAGGTGACCGACTCTACCTGCACAATACGCAGGGGATTACTTGGTGGGCTTAAGCCACAACTGGCGCTGTCCTTTTTTTTGTTGTTGTTCTGTTTTGATTTGTCTTTATATTTTTGACATCTTTGCCTGTGTCGAGTGAGGACTCTGTACTACAGCAGAGAACAACCTGGAGATTACTTGGTGGGCTTAAGCCACAACTGGCGCTGTTTTTTTTTGCTCTGTGTTGATTTGTCTTTATATTTTTGACATCTTTGCCTGTGTTGAGTGAGGACTCTGTACTACAGCAGAGAACAACCTGGAGATTAGTTGGTGGGCTTAAGCCACAACTGGCGCTGTTTTTTTTTGTTCTGTGTTGATTTGTCTTTATATTTTTGACATCTTTGCCTGTGTTGAGTGAGGACTCTGTACTACAGCAGAGAACAACCTGGAGATTACTTGGTGGGCTTAAGCCACAACTGGCGCTGTGTTTTTTTGTTTGTTTGTTTGTTTGTTTTTTGCTTGTTTTGTTTGTTTGTTTGTTTGTTTTTGTTCTGTTTTGATTTGTCTTTATATTTTTGACATCTTTGCCTGTGTTGAGTGGGGACTCCGTGCTATAGCAGAGAACAACCTGGAGATTATTTGGTGGGCTTAAGCCACAACTGGCGCTGTTTTTTTTGTTCTGTGTTTGTGGGGAGCCATGGTTAAAGCTAATTGCAAGCCTTAATGGCTCTGCTAATGCATAACCGGTTTGTGCTCCTGAGGCATTGTCTTTGCCTGCACCTGGAGGGTGCTTACGAACTGCTAAGGTATGAAGTGGGAACAACCAGTTTCAAGACATAGTGATGCTAATCAGGGTAATTGATGGATTCTGTCATGGGACAATCGTTTTGGGGAGTTTCAGTGATTAAGTAAGTTTCTGTGAAAAAGTTAAAAAATCAACTGTTAATGATGTAATGCATTTTTGTGATTGTGAGCTTGCATGTACTCAAAAGGTATAAATTCAGCAGAGAAAATAAACCTGGTGCTTCAGGACCACTGAAGACCGGCCGCATTAGCATATGTGTGAGTGCCTTTTTTCATTCCCACTCCCCTTGTCAGGAACTGTTCGACTCTGGCGGCTGGCTGGCTCGCCACAAGTGGCGCCGAACAGGGACCTGAATATAGGGGTAATAGTGAGGAACACCGCGCGGAAAGGGCCCGGCTCATTGGAGCTTATCAGTAGATGCGTGGTGAGTACGGCACTGTCCCTCGGTCGAATGAGTGTGTGAGTGAGTGATAGCTCCACGACTTTGTGTTACGGAGCTTGATTGGGCCCCAATCTGCGGTTCCGGTTCTGTCATACGGCATAACGGCGACTGGGCTTACAACCCACCGTCCGGGGATTATACCGAGCGCCTCTAGCTAAGACAGATTTAGCCCCGCAAGGACACGGCCAGACGGGCACCTGGGTGATTTCTGTGTGAAAGAAGGACCGAGTCAGGGAAAAGGGATGGGTCTCGCAACCAGCAAGGACCTGTATGTTAGAGGACTTAGGAAGTTGCTTGCGTCATGTAGTCGTGTAAGCCTAGAGCAGTTAGATAAATTCATAGACTTTATAAAGAAGTCTGTCCGTGGTTTCCTGAGGAAGAAACAGTCAGCTTGGAAATCTGGCAGAAAGTGGGAGAACAATTAAAGGATTTTACACTGTCCACGGGCCTCAGCAGGTTCCGACTGAAACATTTGGACTGTGGACTTTGATCCGGGACTGTATGAACCTTAAAAATGAAAAATGTAAATTAGAGAAAGTAAAACAAGCCGGCGATGAGGAGGGAGGAGGCGCAAAGTTTTTAGAGGGAGTTCTTAAAGTTAATAAAGAGCCGGTTGCTCAAGAGTTTCCAGACGACATATGGAAAGATTTGAGCCCTAAAGATCAGGAAGAATTAGAGGATGAGGCTGCCAAGTATGATAGGGAGAAATATCCCCCTGTTGTGGCTATGGCCCAAGAAGAGGGACTGACATCTGATGCTCTTCTTACACTGTCAGAACAGATTAAAAAGATTCAGGGACAATTAATAGAACTAAAGGTTTCAAAAAATGAGGAAAACGGTCCTCGAGGCTCACAAGTCTCTTGTAGAGATCCCTGGAACTGGGGAAGGGATCCTCCATTTGATCCTTCAGCACCGCCCCCGATGAGACTGGAATGAGGGACCTCCATTACAGCCTCCTGTCTGGGATATGCCCACACAGCCTCCACCGGGTTATGTTAAACCGGGATCTGATTCCTTTGATGTAAAATCGCTGCCCAAATGGCTTGTGAAGAAGCTCACAAGCAAGGAGTCCACAGAGCATTTTAAAATATACCCTATCTTTGAAAGGCTCGGCAGACTGGGCCTTTATTAAAATCTCAATAAAAATAAAAGCCTAGATTACAACTAAATTCTCCTCCAAGTGTAGTTGCAGGGCTGGATCCACAGCCTGAGGCCCCTGTTTTAGCACCTGTGACAATCAGACAATTATCAGGCGTAAAAGATCAAAGGTCCCCCTTACAAAAGATTTTACAAACTGCTAGTACAGGAGCAACTTTAAAAGGGACACATTGCTTCCTCTAATTCTCCCTGGAATTCTCCCATTTTTGTTCTTAAGAAAAAAATCTGGTCAGTGGAGAGTATTATAAGATTTACAAAAAGTTAATGAAACCATAAAATTAATGGGAGCCTTACAGCCAGGCTTGCCCTGTCCTACAGCCACACCAAAAAACACATATAAAATTGTTTTGGACTTAAAAAGATTGTTTTTATACTATACCTTTAAATCCTGATGACTGCCCTAGATTTGCTTTCAGTGTTCCTTCTGTTAATTTACAAAAACCTTTTAAGAGATATCATTGGCTAGTGCTACCTCAGAAAATGGCTAGTAGCCCTACATGATGTCAAAAATTTGTATCAGCTGCAATAAAACCTACCCAAAGGGCATTTTCAGATATTTACATCATCCACTACATGGATGACATACTTGCCCACTCTTGTGAACCAAAGTTGCTTGCTGCTTTTGCTCATTTACAAAAAAAGCTCCACAATTATGGGCTAGTTCTAGCCCCAGAAAAAATTCAACAAGTGCCTCCTTACTCTTATCTGGGATATTGTTGAATGCCTCAGGCCATTGTGCCTCAAAAATACAAATCCGCGAGATTGTTTAAAAACATTAAATTATTTCCAAAAGCTACTGGGAGACATTAATTGGATTAAACCTCAGTTGCAGTTGACAACTGGTAAATTACAACCTTTGTTTAAAATATTACGTGAAGAAGCTGATCCTGCTTCTCCCCGCGAGATAACATGGGAAAGAGGCTTTGCTTGTATTTCTCCAGGTCCGGAAGAAAAACCTTTGTAAATTCCTGGTCGGTGTTAAACCATACCATGAGCGACAGCCCACAAAAGAGAAGACATCTATAGATACCCATCCACGCCCCTAGGGTGTGAAAAAGCTCTCACATTCCGCAGCTGCAAAAGGACTTTCCACTTCAGACCCTGTTAAATGGATAAAGACTTTGGGTAGAGGGTTTTTGCTGGGGATATTGCTATTCTGTTTATTGTTCTGTGTTTCTCATGCTTCAAAAACAAAAAAGGGGGAGATGTAGTCACACAGCAGCCTAGCCGACTGTCCCCCCCATGTCTTTTCTTAAAAAAAAAAAAAAAAAAAAGTCAGTGAGACTGTGCCTTTTTAGGACTTTGCTTATCTTTATGTTTTACACCTTATGTCTCTCTGTCTGGTCCCCAAAAGATGGTTTGCAGCCAAAGACGGGTAAGATATCTCAAGGGAGATACAACCTAAGCCAGGCAAAACCGAGTGGGGACCCCCAATGGGCTGCCTTAGAAAAATATGGGAAGAGGCCTTGCCTCCCCTTCCCCCTGCCTGGGAAAAGCCTCTGCTGTCTCTGGCTTTCCTCAAAGGAGATCGGTAGCCAATGACGGGTAATGATCAGTAAGCGTTTTTACAACCTAAGACAGGAGTCGATCGCTTTGATGATTGATATCCAATGACGGGTAAGTCAAAATGTCTGTACTGACCACCTAAGCCAGACACGATCTCAAAATATAAAATAAAAAGGGGAGATGGGGAGCCATGGTTAAAGCTAATTGCAAGCCTTAATGGCTCTGCTAATGCATAACCGGTTTGTGCTCCTGAGGCATTGTCTTTGCCTGCACCTGGAGGGTGCTTACGAACTGCTAAGGTATGAAGTGGGAACAACCAGTTTCAAGACATAGTGATGCTAATCAGGGTAATTGATGGATTCTGTCATGGGACAATCGTTTTGGGGAGTTTCAGTGATTAAGTAAGTTTCTGTGAAAAAGTTAAAAAATCAACTGTTAATGATGTAATGCATTTTTGTGATTGTGAGCTTGCATGTACTCAAAAGGTATAAATTCAGCAGAGAAAATAAACCTGGTGCTTCAGGACCACTGAAGACCGGCCGCATTAGCATATGTGTGAGTGCCTTTTTTCATTCCCACTCCCCTTGTCAGGAACTGTTCGACTCGTGGCGGCTGGCTCGCCACAGTGTTGATTTGTCTTTATATTTTTGACATCTTTGCCTGTGTCGAGTGA